>NW_027488366.1:0-303030 GCF_051014445.1 Colletes latitarsis | reverse complement strand
GGATTCGGACAGTATTTTAGAGGATAACACCGGTTAGGTCTGGGTTAGGTCTGGGTTATGCCCGCATCTGGCTCATGATTTTGCCTTCTTCGCATACTTGTTGGCCAGATCCTGGGTTTTTTTCGTGTTTGAATCACGTAGTAATGTGGTACCACACTGAAGCAGTCAATTAAACCTGGTTTCGATCAATATTTTAGAGGATAACGCCGGTTAGGTCTGGGTTAGGTCTGGGAAATGCGCGCATCTGGCTTATACTTTCGCCTTCTTCGCATACTTGTTGGCCAGATCCTGGGTTTTTTTCGTGTTTGAATCACGTAGTTATGTGGTAATACACTGAAGCAGTCAATTAAACCTGGTTTCGATCAATATTTCAGAGGATAACACCGGTTAGGTCTGGGTTAGGTCTGGGTTATGCCCGCATCTGGATCATGATTTTGCCTTCTTCGCATACTTGTTGGCCAGATCCACGGGGTTTTTTCGTCTTTGAATCACGTAGTAATGTGGTAACACACTGAAGCAGTCTATTAAACGTGGATTCGGACAGTATTTTAGAGGATAACACCGGTTAGGTCTGGGTTAGGTCTGGGTTATGCCCGCATCTGGCTCATGATTTTGCCTTCTTCGCATACTTGTTGGCCAGATCCTGGGTTTTTTTCGTGTTTGAATCACGTAGTAATGTGGTAACACACTGAGGCTGTCAATTAAACCTGGTTTCGATCAATATTTTAGAGGATAACACCGGTTAGGTCTGGGTTAGGTCTGGGTTATGCCCGCATCTGGCTCATGATTTTGCCTTCTTCGCATACTTGTTGGCCAGATCTTGGGTTTTTTTCGTGTTTGAAACACGTAGTAATGTGGTAACACAATGAAGCAGTCAATTAAACCTGGTTTCGATCAATATTTCAGAGGATAACACCGGTTAGGTCTGGGTTAGGTCTGGGTTATGCCCGCATCTGGCTTATACTTTCGCCTTTTTCGCAAACTTGTTGGCTAGATCCTGGGTTTTTTTCGGGTTTGAATAACGCAGTAATGTGGTACCACACTGAAGCAGTCAATTAAACCTGGTTTCGATCAATATTTTAGAGGATAACGCCGGTTAGGTCTGGGTTAGGTCTGGGAAATGCGCGCATCTGGCTTATACTTTCGCCTTTTTCGCAAACTTGTTGGCCAGATCCTGGGTTTTTTTCGTGTTTGAATCACGTAGTAATGTGGTAACACACTGAAGCAGTCAATTAAACCTGGTTTCGGTCAATATTTCAGAGGATAACACCGGTTAGGTCTGGGTTAGATCTGGGAAATGCGCGCATCTGGCTTATACTTTCGCCTTTTTCGCAAACTTGTTGGCTAGATCCTGGGTTTTTTTCGGGTTTGAATAACGCAGTAATGTGGTACCACACTGAAGCAGTCAATTAAACCTGGTTTCGATCAATATTTCAGAGGATAACACCGGTTAGGTCTGGGTTAGGTCTGGGATATGCCCGCATCTGGCTCATGATTTTGCCTTCTTCGCAAACTTGTTGGCCAGATCCTGGGTATTTTCCGTGTTTGAATCACGTAGTAATATGGTAACACACTGAAGCAGTCAATTAAACCTGGTTTCGATCAATATTTCAGAGGATAACACCGGTTAGGTCTGGGTTAGGTCTGGGTTATGCCCGCATCTGGCTCATGATTTTGCCTTCTTCGCATACTTGTTGGCCAGATCCTGGGGTTTTTTCGTGTTTGAATCACGTAGTGATGTGGTAACACACTGAAGCAGTCTATTAAACCTGGATTCGGACAGTATTTTAGAGGATAACACCGGTTAGGTCTGGGTTAGGTCTGGGTTATGCCCGCATCTGGCTCATGATTTTGCCTTCTTCGCATACTTGTTGGCCAGATCCTGGGTTTTTTTCGTGTTTGAATCACGTAGTAATGTGGTACCACACTGAAGCAGTCAATTAAACCTGGTTTCGATCAATATTTTAGAGGATAACGCCGGTTAGGTCTGGGTTAGGTCTGGGAAATGCGCGCATCTGGCTTATACTTTCGCCTTCTTCGCATACTTGTTGGCCAGATCCTGGGTTTTTTTCGTGTTTGAATCACGTAGTAATGTGGTAATACACTGAAGCAGTCAATTAAACCTGGTTTCGATCAATATTTCAGAGGATAACACCGGTTAGGTCTGGGTTAGGTCTGGGTTATGCCCGCATCTGGCTCATGATTTTGCCTTCTTCGCATACTTGTTGGCCAGGTCCTGGGTTTTTTTCGTGTTTGAATCACGTAGTAATGTGGTAATACACTGAAGCAGTCAATTAAACCTGGTTTCGATCAATATTTTAGAGGATAACACCGGTTAGGTCTGGGTTAGGTCTGGGTTATGCCCGCATCTGGCTCATGATTTTGCCTTCTTCGCATACTTGTTGGCCAGATCTTGGGTTTTTTTCGTGTTTGAATCACGTAGTAATGTGGTAACACGGTGAAGCAGTCAATTAAACCTGGTTTCGATCAATATTTTAGAGGATAACACCGGTTAGGTCTGGGTTAGGTCTGGGTTATGCCCGCATCTGGCTCATGATTTTGCCTTCTTCGCATACTTGTTGGCCAGATCCTGGGGTTTTTTCGTGTTTGAATCACGTAGGAATGTGGTAACACACTGAAGCAGTCAATTAAACCTGGTTTCGATCAATATTTCAGAGGATAACACCGGTTAGGTCTGGGTTAGGTCTGGGTTATGCCCGCATCTGGCTCATGATTTTGCCTTCTTCGCATACTTGTTGGCCAGATCTTGGGTTTTTTTCGTGTTTGAATCACGTAGTAATGTGGTAACACACTGAAGCAGTCAATTAAACCTGGTTTCGATCAATATTTTAGAGGATAACACCGGTTAGGTCTGGGTTAGGTCTGGGTTATGCCCGCATCTGGCTCATGATTTTGCCTTCTTCGCATACTTGTTGGCCAGATCCTGGGGTTTTTTCGTGTTTGAATCACGTAGGAATGTGGTAACACACTGAAGCAGTCAATTAAACCTGGTTTCGATCAATATTTTAGAGGATAACACCGGTTAGGTCTGGGTTAGGTCTGGGTTATGCCCGCATCTGGCTCATGATTTTGCCTTCTTCGCATACTTGTTGGCCAGATCCTGGGTTTCTTTCGTGTTTGAATCACGTAGGAATGTGGTAACACACTGAAGCAGTCAATTAAACCTGGTTTCGATCAATATTTCAGAGGATAACACCGATTAGGTCTGGGTTAGGTCTGGGATAAGCGTGCATCTGGCTTATACTTTCGCCTTTTTCGCAAACTTGTTGGCCAGATCCTGGGGTTTTTTCGGGTTTGAATCACGTAGTAATGTGGTACCACACAGAAACAGTCCATTAAACCTGGATTCGGACAGTATTTTGGAGGATAACACTGGTTAGGCTTGGGTTTCGTCTGGGTTATGTCCGCACCTGGCTCATGATTTTGCCTTTTTCGCAAACTTGTTGGCCAGATCCTGGGTATTTTCCGTGTTTGAATCATGTAGTAATGTGGTAACACACTGAAGCAGTCAATAAAACCTGGTTTCGATCAATATTTTATAGGATAACACCGGTTAGGTCTGGGTTAGGTCTGGGTTATGCCCGCATCTGGCTCATGATTTTGCCTTCTTCGCATACTTGTTGGCCAGATCCTGGGGTTTTTTCGTGTTTGAATCACGTAGTAATGTGGTAACAAACTGAAACAGTCAATAAAACCTGGTTTCGATCAATATTTTAGAGGATAACACCGGTTAGGTCTGGGTTAGGTCTGAGATTTGCGCGCATCTGGCTTATACTTTCGCCATTTTCGCAAATTTGTTGTGCCAGATCCTGGGCTTTTTTCGTGTTTGAATCACGTAGTAATGTGGTAACCCACTGAAGCAGTCAATTAAACCTGGTTTCGATCAATATTTTAGAGGATAACACCGGTTAGGTCTGGGATAGGTCCGGGATATGCCCGCATCTGGCTCATGATTTTGCCTTCTTCGCATACTTGTTGGCCAGATCCTGGGGTTTTTTCGTGTTTGAATCACGTAGTAATGTGGTAACAAACTGAAACAGTCAATAAAACCTGGCTTCGATCAATATTTTAGAGGATAACACCGGTTAGGTCTGGGTTAGGTCTGAGATTTGCGCGCATCTGGCTTATACTTTCGCCTTTTTCGCAAACTTGCTGGCCAGATCCTGGGTTTTTTTCGTGTTTGAATCATGTAGTAATGTGGTAACACACTGAAGCAGTCAATTAAACCTGGTTTCGATCAATATTTTAGAGGATAACACCGGTTAGGTCTGGGTTAGGTCTGGGTTATGCCCGCATCTGGCTCATGATTTTGCCTTCTTCGCATAGTTGTTGGCCAGATCCTGGGGTTTTTTCGTGTTTGAATCACGTAGTAATGTGGTAACACACTGAAGCAGTCAATTAAACCTGGTTTCGATCAATATTTTAGAGGATAACACCGGTTAGGTCTGGGATAGGTCCGGGATAGGCCCGCATCTGGCTCATGATTTTGCCTTCTTCGCATACTTGTTGGCCAGATCCTGGGTTTTTTTCGTGTTTGAATCACGTAGTAATGTGGTAACACACTGAAGCAGTCAATTAAACCTGGTTTCGATCAATATTTCAGAGGATAACACCGGTTAGGTCTGGGTTAGGTCTGAGATTTGCGCGCATCTGGCTTATACTTTCACCTTTTTCGCAAACTTGTTGGCCAGATCCTGGGGTTTTTCGTGTTTGAATCACGTAGTAATGTGGTAACCCACTGAAGCAGTCAATTAAACCTGGTTTCGATCAATATTTTAGAGGATAACACCGGTTAGGTCTGGGATAGGTCCGGGATATGCCCGCATCTGGCTCATGATTTTGCCTTCTTCGCATACTTGTTGGCCAGATCCTGGGGTTTTTTCGTGTTTGAATCACGTAGTAATGTGGTAACAAACTGAAACAGTCAATAAAACCTGGTTTCGATCAATATTTTAGAGGATAACACCGGTTAGGTCTGGGTTAGGTCTGAGATTTGCGCGCATCTGGCTTATACTTTCGCCTTTTTCGCAAACTTGTTGGCCAGATCCTGGGTTTTTCCGTGTTTGAATCATGTAATAATGTGGTAACACACTGAAGCAGTCAATTAAACCTGGTTTCGATCAATATTTCAGAGGATAACACCGGTTAGGTCTGGGTTAGGTCTGGGATTTGCGCGCATCTGGCTTATACTTTCGCCTTTTTCGCAAACTTGTTGGCCAGATCCTGGGTATTTTCCGTGTTTGAAACACGTAGTAATGTGGTAACACACTGAAGCAGTCAATTAAACCTGGTTTCGATCAATATTTCAGAGGATAACGCCGGTTAGGTCTGGGTTAGGTCTGGGATTTGCGCGCATCTGGCTTATACTTTCGCCTTTTTCGCAAACTTGTTGGCCAGATCCTGGGTATTTTCCGTGTTTGAAACACGTAGTAATGTGGTAACACACTGAAGCAGTCAATTAAACCTGGTTTCGATCAATATTTCAGAGGATAACACCGGTTAGGTCTGGGTTAGGTCTGGGATATGCGCGCATCTGGCTTATACTTTCGCCTTTTTCGCAAACTTGTTGGCCAGATCCTGGGTTTTTTTCGTGTTTGAATCACGTAGTAATGTGGTAACACACTGAAGCAGTCAATTAAACCTGGTTTCGATCAATATTTTAGAGGATAACACCAGTTAGGTCTGGGTTAGGTCTGGGATTTGCAAGCATGTGGCTTATACTTTCGCCCTTTTTCGCAAACTTGTTGGCCAGATCCTGGGTATTTTCCGTGTTTGAATCACGTAGTAATGTGGTAACACACTGAAGCAGTCAATTAAACCTGGTTTCGATCAATATTTCAGAGGATAACACCGGTTAGGTCTGGGTTAGGTCTGGGATATGCGCGCATCTGGCTTATACTTTCGCCTTTTTCGCAAACTTGTTGGCCAGATCCTGGGTTTTTTTCGTGTTTGAATCATGTAGTAATGTGGTAACACACTGAAGCAGTCAATTAAACCTGGTTTCGATCAATATTTTACAGTATAACACCGGTTAGGTCTGGGTTAGGTCTGGGTTATGCCCGCATCTGACTCATGATTTTGCCTTCTTCGCATACTTGTTGGCCAGATCCTGGGTTTTTTTCGTGTGTGAATCACGTAGTAATGTGGTAACACACTGAAGCAGTCAATTAAACCTGGTTTCGATCAATATTTCAGAGGATAACACCGGTTAGGTCTGGGTTAGGTCTGGGATATGCGCGCATCTGGCTTATACTTTCGCCTTTTTCGCAAACTTGTTGGCCAGATCCTGGGTTTTTCCGTGTTTGAATCACGTAATAATGTGGTAACACACTGAAGCAGTCAATTAAACCTGGTTTCGATCAATATTTTAGAGGATAACACCGGTTAGGTCTGGGTTAGGTCTGGGATTTGCAAGCATCTGGCTTATACTTTCGCCCTTTTTCGCAAACTTGTTGGCCAGATCCTGGGTATTTTCCGTGTTTGAATCACGTAGTAATGTGGTAACACACTGAAGCAGTCAATTAAACCTGGTTTCGATCAATATTTTAGAGGATAACACCGGTTAGGTCTGGGTTAGGTCTGGGATATGCGCGCATCTGGCTTATACTTTCGCCTTTTTCGCAAACTTGTTGGCCAGATCCTGGGTTTTTTTCGTGTTTGAATCATGTAGTAATGTGGTAACCCACTGAAGCAGTCAATTAAACCTGGTTTCGATCAATATTTTAGAGGATAACACCGGTTAGGTCTGGGTTAGGTCTGGGATATGCGCGCATCTGGCTTATACCTTCACCTTTTTCGCAAACTTGTTGGCCAGATCCTGGGTTTTTCCGTGTTTGAATCACGTAATAATGTGGTAACACACTGAAGCAGTCAATTAAACCTGGTTTCGATCAATATTTTAGAGGATAACACCGGTTAGGTCTGGGTTAGGTCTGGGATATGCGCGCATCTGGCTTATACTTTCGCCTTTTTCGCAAACTTGTTGGCCAGATCCTGGGTTTTTTTCGTGTTTGAATCACGTAGTAATGTGGTAACACACTGAAGCAGTCAATTAAACCTGGTTTCGATCAATATTTTAGAGGATAACACCAGTTAGGTCTGGGTTAGGTCTGGGATTTGCAAGCATGTGGCTTATACTTTCGCCCTTTTTCGCAAACTTGTTGGCCAGATCCTGGGTATTTTCCGTGTTTGAATCACGTAGTAATGTGGTAACACACTGAAGCAGTCAATTAAACCTGGTTTCGATCAATATTTCAGAGGATAACACCGGTTAGGTCTGGGTTAGGTCTGGGATATGCGCGCATCTGGCTTATACTTTCGCCTTTTTCGCAAACTTGTTGGCCAGATCCTGGGTTTTTTTCGTGTTTGAATCATGTAGTAATGTGGTAACACACTGAAGCAGTCAATTAAACCTGGTTTCGATCAATATTTTAGAGGATAACACCGGTTAGGTCTGGGTTAGGTCTGGGTTATGCCCGCATCTGGCTCATGATTTTGCCTTCTTCGCATAGTTGTTGGCCAGATCCTGGGGTTTTTTCGTGTTTGAATCACGTAGTAATGTGGTAACACACTGAAGCAGTCAATTAAACCTGGTTTCGATCAATATTTTAGAGGATAACACCGGTTAGGTCTGGGATAGGTCCGGGATAGGCCCGCATCTGGCTCATGATTTTGCCTTCTTCGCATACTTGTTGGCCAGATCCTGGGTTTTTTTCGTGTTTGAATCACGTAGTAATGTGGTAACACACTGAAGCAGTCAATTAAACCTGGTTTCGATCAATATTTCAGAGGATAACACCGGTTAGGTCTGGGTTAGGTCTGGGATATGCGCGCATCTGGCTTATACTTTCGCCTTTTTCGCAAACTTGTTGGCTAGATCCTGGGTTTTTTTCCGGTTTGTATAACGCAGTAATGTGGTACCACACTGAAGCAGTCAATTAAACCTGGTTTCGATCAATATTCCAGAGGATAACACCGGTTAGGTCTGGGTTAGGTCTGGGATATGCGCGCATCTGGCTTATACTTTCACCTTTTTCGCAAACTTGTTGGCCAGATCCTGGGGTTTTTCGTGTTTGAATCACGTAGTAATGTGGTAACCCACTGAAGCAGTCAATTAAACCTGGTTTCGATCAATATTTTAGAGGATAACACCGGTTAGGTCTGGGATAGGTCCGGGATATGCCCGCATCTGGCTCATGATTTTGCCTTCTTCGCATACTTGTTGGCCAGATCCTGGGGTTTTTTCGTGTTTGAATCACGTAGTAATGTGGTAACAAACTGAAACAGTCAATAAAACCTGGTTTCGATCAATATTTTAGAGGATAACACCGGTTAGGTCTGGGTTAGGTCTGAGATTTGCGCGCATCTGGCTTATACTTTCGCCTTTTTCGCAAACTTGTTGGCCAGATCCTGGGTATTTTCCGTGTTTGAAACACGTAGTAATGTGGTAACACACTGAAGCAGTCAATTAAACCTGGTTTCGATCAATATTTCAGAGGATAACGCCGGTTAGGTCTGGGTTAGGTCTGGGATTTGCGCGCATCTGGCTTATACTTTCGCCTTTTTCGCAAACTTGTTGGCCAGATCCTGGGTATTTTCCGTGTTTGAAACACGTAGTAATGTGGTAACACACTGAAGCAGTCAATTAAACCTGGTTTCGATCAATATTTCAGAGGATAACACCGGTTAGGTCTGGGTTAGGTCTGGGATATGCGCGCATCTGGCTTATACTTTCGCCTTTTTCGCAAACTTGTTGGCCAGATCCTGGGTTTTTTTCGTGTTTGAATCACGTAGTAATGTGGTAACACACTGAAGCAGTCAATTAAACCTGGTTTCGATCAATATTTTAGAGGATAACACCAGTTAGGTCTGGGTTAGGTCTGGGATTTGCAAGCATGTGGCTTATACTTTCGCCCTTTTTCGCAAACTTGTTGGCCAGATCCTGGGTATTTTCCGTGTTTGAATCACGTAGTAATGTGGTAACACACTGAAGCAGTCAATTAAACCTGGTTTCGATCAATATTTCAGAGGATAACACCGGTTAGGTCTGGGTTAGGTCTGGGATATGCGCGCATCTGGCTTATACTTTCGCCTTTTTCGCAAACTTGTTGGCCAGATCCTGGGTTTTTTTCGTGTTTGAATCATGTAGTAATGTGGTAACACACTGAAGCAGTCAATTAAACCTGGTTTCGATCAATATTTTAGAGTATAACACCGGTTAGGTCTGGGTTAGGTCTGGGTTATGCCCGCATCTGACTCATGATTTTGCCTTCTTCGCATACTTGTTGGCCAGATCCTGGGTTTTTTTCGTGTGTGAATCACGTAGTAATGTGGTAACACACTGAAGCAGTCAATTAAACCTGGTTTCGATCAATATTTCAGAGGATAACACCGGTTAGGTCTGGGTTAGGTCTGGGATATGCGCGCATCTGGCTTATACTTTCGCCTTTTTCGCAAACTTGTTGGCCAGATCCTGGGTTTTTCCGTGTTTGAATCACGTAATAATGTGGTAACACACTGAAGCAGTCAATTAAACCTGGTTTCGATCAATATTTTAGAGGATAACACCGGTTAGGTCTGGGTTAGGTCTGGGATTTGCAAGCATCTGGCTTATACTTTCGCCCTTTTTCGCAAACTTGTTGGCCAGATCCTGGGTATTTTCCGTGTTTGAATCACGTAGTAATGTGGTAACACACTGAAGCAGTCAATTAAACCTGGTTTCGATCAATATTTTAGAGGATAACACCGGTTAGGTCTGGGTTAGGTCTGGGATATGCGCGCATCTGGCTTATACTTTCGCCTTTTTCGCAAACTTGTTGGCCAGATCCTGGGTTTTTTTCGTGTTTGAATCACGTAGTAATGTGGTAACACACTGAAGCAGTCAATTAAACCTGGTTTCGATCAATATTTTAGAGGATAACACCAGTTAGGTCTGGGTTAGGTCTGGGATTTGCAAGCATGTGGCTTATACTTTCGCCCTTTTTCGCAAACTTGTTGGCCAGATCCTGGGTATTTTCCGTGTTTGAATCACGTAGTAATGTGGTAACACACTGAAGCAGTCAATTAAACCTGGTTTCGATCAATATTTCAGAGGATAACACCGGTTAGGTCTGGGTTAGGTCTGGGATATGCGCGCATCTGGCTTATACTTTCGCCTTTTTCGCAAACTTGTTGGCCAGATCCTGGGTTTTTTTCGTGTTTGAATCATGTAGTAATGTGGTAACACACTGAAGCAGTCAATTAAACCTGGTTTCGATCAATATTTTAGAGTATAACACCGGTTAGGTCTGGGTTAGGTCTGGGTTATGCCCGCATCTGACTCATGATTTTGCCTTCTTCGCATACTTGTTGGCCAGATCCTGGGTTTTTTTCGTGTGTGAATCACGTAGTAATGTGGTAACACACTGAAGCAGTCAATTAAACCTGGTTTCGATCAATATTTCAGAGGATAACACCGGTTAGGTCTGGGTTAGGTCTGGGATATGCGCGCATCTGGCTTATACTTTCGCCTTTTTCGCAAACTTGTTGGCCAGATCCTGGGTTTGTCCGCGTTTGAATCACGTAATAATGTGGTAACACACTGAAGCAGTCAATTAAACCTGGTTTCGATCAATATTTTAGAGGATAACACCGGTTAGGTCTGGGTTAGGTCTGGGATTTGCAAGCATCTGGCTTATACTTTCGCCCTTTTTCGCAAACTTGTTGGCCAGATCCTGGGTATTTTCCGTGTTTGAATCACGTAGTAAAGTGGTAACACACTGAAGCAGTCAGTTAAACCTGGTTTCGATCAATATTTTAGAGGATAACACCGGTTAGGTCTGGGTTAGGTCTGGGATATGCGCGCATCTGGCTTATACTTTCGCCTTTTTCGCAAACTTGTTGGCCAGATCCTGGGTTTTTTTCGTGTTTGAATCATGTAGTAATGTGGTAACCCAATGAAGCAGTCAATTAAACCTGGTTTCGACCAATATTTTAGAGGATAACACCGGTTAGGTCTGGGTTAGGTCTGGGATATGCGCGCATCTGGCTTATACCTTCACCTTTTTCGCAAACTTGTTGGCCAGATCCTGGGTTTTTCCGTGTTTGAATCACGTAATAATGTGGTAACACACTGAAGCAGTCAATTAAACCTGGTTTCGATCAATATTTTAGAGGATAACACCGGTTAGGTCTGGGTTAGGTCTGGGTTATGCCCGCATCTGGCTCATGATTTTGCCTTCTTCGCATACTTGTTGGCCAGATCCTGGGTATTTTCCGTGTTTGAAACACGTAGTAATGTGGTAACACACTGAAGCAGTCAATTAAACCTGGTTTCGATCAATATTTCAGAGGATAACACCGGTTAGGTCTGGGTTAGGTCTGGGATATGCGCGCATCTGGCTTATACTTTCGCCTTTTTCGCATACTTGTTGGCCAGATCCTGGGTTTTTTTCGTGTTTGAATCATGTAGTAATGTGGTAACACACTGAGGCAGTCAATTAAACCTGGTTTCGATCAATATTTTAGAGGATAACACCGGTTAGGTCTGGGTTAGGTCTGGGTTATGCCCGCATCTGACTCATGATTTTGCCTTCTTCGCATACTTGTTGGCCAGATCCTGGGGTTTTTTCGTGTTTGAATCACGTAGTAATGTGATAACACACTGAAGCAGTCAATTAAACCTGGTTTCGATGAATATTTTAGAGGATAACACCGGTTAGGTCTGGGATAGGTCCGGGATAGGCCCGCATCTGGCTCATGATTTTGCCTTCTTCGCATACTTGTTGGCCAGATCCTGGGTTTCTTTCGTGTTTGAATCACGTAGGAATGTGGTAACACACTGAAGCAGTCAATTAAACCTGGTTTCGATCAGTATTTTAGAGGATAACACCGGTTAGGTCTGGGTTAGGTCTGGGTTATGCCCGCATCTGGCTCATGATTTTGCCTTCTTCGCATACTTGTTGGCCAGATCCTGGGCTTTTTTCGTGTTTGAATCACGTAGTAATGTGGTAACACACTGAAGCAGTCACTTAAACCTGGTTTCGATCAATATTTTAGAGGATAACACCGGTTAGGTCTGGGTTAGGTCTGGGTTATGCCCGCATCTGGCTCATGATTTTGCCTTCTTCGCAAACTTGTTGGCCAGATCCTGGGGTTTTTTCGTGTTTGAATCACGTAGTAATGTGGTAACAAACTGAAACAGTCAATAAAACCTGGTTTCGATCAATATTTTAGAGGATAACACCGGTTAGGTCTGGGTTAGGTCTGAGATTTGCGCGCATCTGGCTTATACTTTCGCCTTTTTCGCAAACTTGTTGGCCAGATCCTGGGTTTTTTTCGTGTTTGAATCACGTAGTAATGTGGTAACACACTGAAGCAGTCAATTAAACCTGGTTTCGGTCAATATTTCAGAGGATAACACCGGTTAGGTCTGGGTTAGATCTGGGAAATGCGCGCATCTGTCTTATACTTTCGCCTTTTTCGCAAACTTGTTGGCCAGATCCTGGGTTTTTTTCGGGTTTGAATAACGCAGTAATGTGGTACCACACTGAAGCAGTCAATTAAACCTGGTTTCGATCAATATTTCAGAGGATAACACCGGTTAGGTCTGGGTTAGGTCTGGGATATGCCCGCATCTGGCTCATGATTTTGCCTTCTTCGCAAACTTGTTGGCCAGATCCTGGGTATTTTCCGTGTTTGAATCACGTAGTAATATGGTAACACACTGAAGCAGTCAATTAAACCTGGTTTCGATCAATATTTCAGAGGATAACACCGGTTAGGTCTGGGTTAGGTCTGGGTTATGCCCGCATCTGGCTCATGATTTTGCCTTCTTCGCATACTTGTTGGCCAGATCCTGGGGTTTTTTCGTGTTTGAATCACGTAGTAATGTGGTAACACACTGAAGCAGTCTATTAAACCTGGATTCGGACAGTATTTTAGAGGATAACACCGGTTAGGTCTGGGTTAGGTCTGGGTTATGCCCGCATCTGGCTCATGATTTTGCCTTCTTCGCATACTTGTTGGCCAGATCCTGGGTTTTTTTCGTGTTTGAATCACGTAGTAATGTGGTACCACACTGAAGCAGTCAATTAAACCTGGTTTCGATCAATATTTTAGAGGATAACGCCGGTTAGGTCTGGGTTAGGTCTGGGAAATGCGCGCATCTGGCTTATACTTTCGCCTTCTTCGCATACTTGTTGGCCAGATCCTGGGTTTTTTTCGTGTTTGAATCACGTAGTAATGTGGTAATACACTGAAGCAGTCAATTAAACCTGGTTTCGATCAATATTTCAGAGGATAACACCGGTTAGGTCTGGGTTAGGTCTGGGTTATGCCCGCATCTGGCTCATGATTTTGCCTTCTTCGCATACTTGTTGGCCAGATCCTGGGGTTTTTTCGTGTTTGAATCACGTAGTAATGTGGTAACACACTGAAGCAGTCTATTAAACGTGGATTCGGACAGTATTTTAGAGGATAACACCGGTTAGGTCTGGGTTAGGTCTGGGTTATGCCCGCATCTGGCTCATGATTTTGCCTTCTTCGCATACTTGTTGGCCAGATCCTGGGTTTTTTTCGTGTTTGAATCACGTAGTAATGTGGTAACACACTGAAGCTGTCAATTAAACCTGGTTTCGATCAATATTTTAGAGGATAACACCGGTT
Organism: Colletes latitarsis; assembly: GCF_051014445.1. Classification (NCBI taxonomy): domain Eukaryota; kingdom Metazoa; phylum Arthropoda; class Insecta; order Hymenoptera; family Colletidae; genus Colletes; species Colletes latitarsis. The sequence continues at coordinate 289,365 of NW_027488366.1, read as the reverse complement.
AGGTCTGGGTTAGGTCTGGGTTGTGCCCGCATCTGGCTCATGATTTTGCCTTCTTCGCATACTTGTTGGCCAGATCTTCGGTTTTTTTCGTGTTTGAAACACGTAGTAATGTGGTAACACACTGAAGCAGTCAATTAAACCTGGTTTCGATCAATATTTCAGAGGATAACACCGGTTAGGTCTGGGTTAGGTCTGGGTTATGCCCGCATCTGGCTTATACTTTCGCCTTTTTCGCAAACTTGTTGGCTAGATCCTGGGTTTTTTTCGGGTTTGAATAACGCAGTAATGTGGTACCACACTGAAGCAGTCAATTAAACCTGGTTTCGATCAATATTTTAGAGGATAACGCCGGTTAGGTCTGGGTTAGGTCTGGGAAATGCGCGCATCTGGCTTATACTTTCGCCTTTTTCGCAAACTTGTTGGCCAGATCCTGGGTTTTTTTCGTGTTTGAATCACGTAGTAATGTGGTAACACACTGAAGCAGTCAATTAAACCTGGTTTCGGTCAATATTTCAGAGGATAACACCGGTTAGGTCTGGGTTAGATCTGGGAAATGCGCGCATCTGGCTTATACTTTCGCCTTTTTCGCAAACTTGTTGGCTAGATCCTGGGTTTTTTTCGGGTTTGAATAACGCAGTAATGTGGTACCACACTGAAGCAGTCAATTAAACCTGGTTTCGATCAATATTTCAGAGGATAACACCGGTTAGGTCTGGGTTAGGTCTGGGATATGCCCGCATCTGGCTCATGATTTTGCCTTCTTCGCAAACTTGTTGGCCAGATCCTGGGTATTTTCCGTGTTTGAATCACGTAGTAATATGGTAACACACTGAAGCAGTCAATTAAACCTGGTTTCGATCAATATTTCAGAGGATAACACCGGTTAGGTCTGGGTTAGGTCTGGGTTATGCCCGCATCTGGCTCATGATTTTGCCTTCTTCGCATACTTGTTGGCCAGATCCTGGGGTTTTTTCGTGTTTGAATCACGTAGTGATGTGGTAACACACTGAAGCAGTCTATTAAACCTGGATTCGGACAGTATTTTAGAGGATAACACCGGTTAGGTCTGGGTTAGGTCTGGGTTATGCCCGCATCTGGCTCATGATTTTGCCTTCTTCGCATACTTGTTGGCCAGATCCTGGGTTTTTTTCGTGTTTGAATCACGTAGTAATGTGGTACCACACTGAAGCAGTCAATTAAACCTGGTTTCGATCAATATTTTAGAGGATAACGCCGGTTAGGTCTGGGTTAGGTCTGGGAAATGCGCGCATCTGGCTTATACTTTCGCCTTCTTCGCATACTTGTTGGCCAGATCCTGGGTTTTTTTCGTGTTTGAATCACGTAGTAATGTGGTAATACACTGAAGCAGTCAATTAAACCTGGTTTCGATCAATATTTCAGAGGATAACACCGGTTAGGTCTGGGTTAGGTCTGGGTTATGCCCGCATCTGGCTCATGATTTTGCCTTCTTCGCATACTTGTTGGCCAGGTCCTGGGTTTTTTTCGTGTTTGAATCACGTAGTAATGTGGTAATACACTGAAGCAGTCAATTAAACCTGGTTTCGATCAATATTTTAGAGGATAACACCGGTTAGGTCTGGGTTAGTTCTGGGTTATGCCCGCATCTGGCTCATGATTTTGCCTTCTTCGCATACATGTTGGCCAGATCCTGGGTTTTTTTCGTGTTTGAATCACGTAGTAATGTGGTAACACACTGAAGCTGTCAATTAAACCTGGTTTCGATCAATATTTTAGAGGATAACACCGGTTAGGTCTGGGTTAGGTCTGGGTTATGCCCGCATCTGGCTCATGATTTTGCCTTCTTCGCATACTTGTTGGCCAGATCTTGGGTTTTTTTCGTGTTTGAATCACGTAGTAATGTGGTAACACGGTGAAGCAGTCAATTAAACCAGGTTTCGATCAATATTTTAGAGGATAACACCGGTTAGGTCTGGGTTAGGTCTGGGTTATGCCCGCATCTGGCTCATGATTTTGCCTTCTTCGCATACTTGTTGGCCAGATCCTGGGGTTTTTTCGTGTTTGAATCACGTAGGAATGTGGTAACACACTGAAGCAGTCAATTAAACCTGGTTTCGATCAATATTTCAGAGGATAACACCGGTTAGGTCTGGGTTAGGTCTGGGTTATGCCCGCATCTGGCTCATGATTTTGCCTTCTTCGCATACTTGTTGGCCAGATCTTGGGTTTTTTTCGTGTTTGAATCACGTAGTAATGTGGTAACACACTGAAGCAGTCAATTAAACCTGGTTTCGATCAATATTTTAGAGGATAACACCGGTTAGGTCTGGGTTAGGTCTGGGTTATGCCCGCATCTGGCTCATGATTTTGCCTTCTTCGCATACTTGTTGGCCAGATCCTGGGGTTTTTTCGTGTTTGAATCACGTAGGAATGTGGTAACACACTGAAGCAGTCAATTAAACCTGGTTTCGATCAATATTTTAGAGGATAACACCGGTTAGGTCTGGGTTAGGTCTGGGTTATGCCCGCATCTGGCTCATGATTTTGCCTTCTTCGCATACTTGTTGGCCAGATCCAGGGTTTCTTTCGTGTTTGAATCACGTAGGAATGTGGTAACACACTGAAGCAGTCAATTAAACCTGGTTTCGATCAATATTTCAGAGGATAACACCGATTAGGTCTGGGTTAGGTCTGGGATAAGCGTGCATCTGGCTTATACTTTCGCCTTTTTCGCAAACTTGTTGGCCAGATCCTGGGGTTTTTTCGGGTTTGAATCACGTAGTAATGTGGTACCACACAGAAACAGTCCATTAAACCTGGATTCGGACAGTATTTTGGAGGATAACACTGGTTAGGCTTGGGTTTCGTCTGGGTTATGTCCGCACCTGGCTCATGATTTTGCCTTTTTCGCAAACTTGTTGGCCAGATCCTGGGTATTTTCCGTGTTTGAATCATGTAGTAATGTGGTAACACACTGAAGCAGTCAATAAAACCTGGTTTCGATCAATATTTTATAGGATAACACCGGTTAGGTCTGGGTTAGGTCTGGGTTATGCCCGCATCTGGCTCATGATTTTGCCTTCTTCGCAAACTTGTTGGCCAGATCCTGGGGTTTTTTCGTGTTTGAATCACGTAGTAATGTGGTAACAAACTGAAACAGTCAATAAAACCTGGTTTCGATCAATATTTTAGAGGATAACACCGGTTAGGTCTGGGTTAGGTCTGAGATTTGCGCGCATCTGGCTTATACTTTCGCCATTTTCGCAAACTTGTTGGCCAGATCCTGGGTTTTTTTCGTGTTTGAATCTTGTAGTAATGTGGTAACACACTGAAGCAGTCAATAAAACCTGGTTTCGATCAATATTTCAGAGGATAACACCGGTTAGGTCTGGGTTAGGTCTGGGATATGCGCGCATCTGGCTTATACTTTCACCTTTTTCGCAAACTTGTTGGCCAGATCCTGGGCTTTTTTCGTGTTTGAATCACGTAGTAATGTGGTAACCCACTGAAGCAGTCAATTAAACCTGGTTTCGATCAATATTTTAGAGGATAACACCGGTTAGGTCTGGGATAGGTCCGGGATATGCCCGCATCTGACTCATGATTTTGCCTTCTTCGCATACTTGTTGGCCAGATCCTGGGGTTTTTTCGTGTTTGAATCACGTAGTAATGTGGTAACAAACTGAAACAGTCAATAAAACCTGGCTTCGATCAATATTTTAGAGGATAACACCGGTTAGGTCTGGGTTAGGTCTGAGATTTGCGCGCATCTGGCTTATACTTTCGCCTTTTTCGCAAACTTGCTGGCCAGATCCTGGGTTTTTTTCGTGTTTGAATCATGTAGTAATGTGGTAACACACTGAAGCAGTCAATTAAACCTGGTTTCGATCAATATTTTAGAGGATAACACCGGTTAGGTCTGGGTTAGGTGTGGGTTATGCCCGCATCTGGCTCATGATTTTGCCTTCTTCGCATAGTTGTTGGCCAGATCCTGGGGTTTTTTCGTGTTTGAATCACGTAGTAATGTGGTAACACACTGAAGCAGTCAATTAAACCTGGTTTCGATCAATATTTTAGAGGATAACACCGGTTAGGTCTGGGATAGGTCCGGGATAGGCCCGCATCTGGCTCATGATTTTGCCTTCTTCGCATACTTGTTGGCCAGATCCTGGGTTTTTTTCGTGTTTGAATCACGTAGTAATGTGGTAACACACTGAAGCAGTCAATTAAACCTGGTTTCGATCAATATTTCAGAGGATAACACCGGTTAGGTCTGGGTTAGGTCTGGGATATGCGCGCATCTGGCTTATACTTTCGCCTTTTTCGCAAACTTGTTGGCTAGATCCTGGGTTTTTTTCCGGTTTGAATAACGCAGTAATGTGGTACCACACTGAAGCAGTCAATTAAACCTGGTTTCGATCAATATTCCAGAGGATAACACCGGTTAGGTCTGGGTTAGGTCTGGGATATGCGCGCATCTGGCTTATACTTTCACCTTTTTCGCAAACTTGTTGGCCAGATCCTGGGGTTTTTCGTGTTTGAATCACGTAGTAATGTGGTAACCCACTGAAGCAGTCAATTAAACCTGGTTTCGATCAATATTTTAGAGGATAACACCGGTTAGGTCTGGGATAGGTCCGGGATATGCCCGCATCTGGCTCATGATTTTGCCTTCTTCGCATACTTGTTGGCCAGATCCTGGGGTTTTTTCGTGTTTGAATCACGTAGTAATGTGGTAACAAACTGAAACAGTCAATAAAACCTGGTTTCGATCAATATTTTAGAGGATAACACCGGTTAGGTCTGGGTTAGGTCTGAGATTTGCGCGCATCTGGCTTATACTTTCGCCTTTTTCGCAAACTTGTTGGCCAGATCCTGGGTTTTTCCGTGTTTGAATCATGTAATAATGTGGTAACACACTGAAGCAGTCAATTAAACCTGGTTTCGATCAATATTTCAGAGGATAACACCGGTTAGGTCTGGGTTAGGTCTGGGATTTGCGCGCATCTGGCTTATACTTTCGCCTTTTTCGCAAACTTGTTGGCCAGATCCTGGGTATTTTCCGTGTTTGAAACACGTAGTAATGTGGTAACACACTGAAGCAGTCAATTAAACCTGGTTTCGATCAATATTTCAGAGGATAACGCCGGTTAGGTCTGGGTTAGGTCTGGGATTTGCGCGCATCTGGCTTATACTTTCGCCTTTTTCGCAAACTTGTTGGCCAGATCCTGGGTATTTTCCGTGTTTGAAACACGTAGTAATGTGGTAACACACTGAAGCAGTCAATTAAACCTGGTTTCGATCAATATTTCAGAGGATAACACCGGTTAGGTCTGGGTTAGGTCTGGGATATGCGCGCATCTGGCTTATACTTTCGCCTTTTTCGCAAACTTGTTGGCCAGATCCTGGGTTTTTTTCGTGTTTGAATCACGTAGTAATGTGGTAACACACTGAAGCAGTCAATTAAACCTGGTTTCGATCAATATTTTAGAGGATAACACCAGTTAGGTCTGGGTTAGGTCTGGGATTTGCAAGCATGTGGCTTATACTTTCGCCCTTTTTCGCAAACTTGTTGGCCAGATCCTGGGTATTTTCCGTGTTTGAATCACGTAGTAATGTGGTAACACACTGAAGCAGTCAATTAAACCTGGTTTCGATCAATATTTCAGAGGATAACACCGGTTAGGTCTGGGTTAGGTCTGGGATATGCGCGCATCTGGCTTATACTTTCGCCTTTTTCGCAAACTTGTTGGCCAGATCCTGGGTTTTTTTCGTGTTTGAATCATGTAGTAATGTGGTAACACACTGAAGCAGTCAATTAAACCTGGTTTCGATCAATATTTTAGAGTATAACACCGGTTAGGTCTGGGTTAGGTCTGGGTTATGCCCGCATCTGACTCATGATTTTGCCTTCTTCGCATACTTGTTGGCCAGATCCTGGGTTTTTTTCGTGTGTGAATCACGTAGTAATGTGGTAACACACTGAAGCAGTCAATTAAACCTGGTTTCGATCAATATTTCAGAGGATAACACCGGTTAGGTCTGGGTTAGGTCTGGGATATGCGCGCATCTGGCTTATACTTTCGCCTTTTTCGCAAACTTGTTGGCCAGATCCTGGGTTTGTCCGCGTTTGAATCACGTAATAATGTGGTAACACACTGAAGCAGTCAATTAAACCTGGTTTCGATCAATATTTTAGAGGATAACACCGGTTAGGTCTGGGTTAGGTCTGGGATTTGCAAGCATCTGGCTTATACTTTCGCCCTTTTTCGCAAACTTGTTGGCCAGATCCTGGGTATTTTCCGTGTTTGAATCACGTAGTAATGTGGTAACACACTGAAGCAGTCAATTAAACCTGGTTTCGATCAATATTTTAGAGGATAACACCGGTTAGGTCTGGGTTAGGTCTGGGATATGCGCGCATCTGGCTTATACTTTCGCCTTTTTCGCAAACTTGTTGGCCAGATCCTGGGTTTTTTTCGTGTTTGAATCATGTAGTAATGTGGTAACCCACTGAAGCAGTCAATTAAACCTGGTTTCGATCAATATTTTAGAGGATAACACCGGTTAGGTCTGGGTTAGGTCTGGGATATGCGCGCATCTGGCTTATACCTTCACCTTTTTCGCAAACTTGTTGGCCAGATCCTGGGTTTTTCCGTGTTTGAATCACGTAATAATGTGGTAACACACTGAAGCAGTCAATTAAACCTGGTTTCGATCAATATTTTAGAGGATAACACCGGTTAGGTCTGGGTTAGGTCTGGGTTATGCCCGCATCTGGCTCATGATTTTGCCTTCTTCGCATACTTGTTGGCCAGATCCTGGGTATTTTCCGTGTTTGAAACACGTAGTAATGTGGTAACACACTGAAGCAGTCAATTAAACCTGGTTTCGATCAATATTTCAGAGGATAACACCGGTTAGGTCTGGGTTAGGTCTGGGATATGCGCGCATCTGGCTTATACTTTCGCCTTTTTCGCATACTTGTTGGCCAGATCCTGGGTTTTTTTCGTGTTTGAATCATGTAGTAATGTGGTAACACACTGAAGCAGTCAATTAAACCTGGTTTCGATCAATATTTTAGAGGATAACACCGGTTAGGTCTGGGTTAGGTCTGGGTTATGCCCGCATCTGACTCATGATTTTGCCTTCTTCGCATACTTGTTGGCCAGATCCTGGGGTTTTTTCGTGTTTGAATCACGTAGTAATGTGATAACACACTGAAGCAGTCAATTAAACCTGGTTTCGATGAATATTTTAGAGGATAACACCGGTTAGGTCTGGGATAGGTCCGGGATAGGCCCGCATCTGGCTCATGATTTTGCCTTCTTCGCATACTTGTTGGCCAGATCCTGGGTTTCTTTCGTGTTTGAATCACGTAGGAATGTGGTAACACACTGAAGCAGTCAATTAAACCTGGTTTCGATCAGTATTTTAGAGGATAACACCGGTTAGGTCTGGGTTAGGTCTGGGTTATGCCCGCATCTGGCTCATGATTTTGCCTTCTTCGCATACTTGTTGGCCAGATCCTGGGCTTTTTTCGTGTTTGAATCACGTAGTAATGTGGTAACACACTGAAGCAGTCACTTAAACCTGGTTTCGATCAATATTTTAGAGGATAACACCGGTTAGGTCTGGGTTAGGTCTGGGTTATGCCCGCATCTGGCTCATGATTTTGCCTTCTTCGCATACTTGTTGGCCAGATCCTGGGTTTCTTTCGTGTTTGAATCACGTAGGAATTTGGTAACACACTGAAGCAGTCAATTAAACCTTGTTTCGATCAATATTTTCGAGGATAACGCCGGTTAGGTCTGGGTTAGGCCTGGAAATGCGCGCATCTGGCTTATACTTTCGCCTTTTTCGCAAACTTGTTGGCCAGATCCTGGGGTTTTTTCGTGTTTGAATCACGTAGTAATGTGGTAACAAACTGAAACAGTCAATAAAACCTGGTTTCGATCAATATTTTAGAGGATAACACCGGTTAGGTCTGGGTTAGGTCTGAGATTTGCGCGCATCTGGCTTATACTTTCGCCTTTTTCGCAAACTTGTTGGCCAGATCCTGGGTTTTTTTCGTGTTTGAATCATGTAGTAATGTGGTAACACACTGAAGCAGTCAATTAAACCTGGTTTCGATCAATATTTTAGAGTATAACACCGGTTAGGTCTGGGTTAGGTCTGGGTTATGCCCGCATCTGACTCATGATTTTGCCTTCTTCGCATACTTGTTGGCCAGATCCTGGGTTTTTTTCGTGTGTGAATCACGTAGTAATGTGGTAACACACTGAAGCAGTCAATTAAACCTGGTTTCGATCAACATTTTAGAGGATAACACCGGTTAGGTCTGGGTTAGGTTTGGGTTATGCCCGCATCTGGCTCATGATTTAGCCTTCGTCGCATACTTGTTGGCCAGATCCTGGGCCTTTTTCGTGTTTGAATCACGTAGTAATGTGGTAACACACTGAAGCAGTCACTTAAATCTGGTTTCGATCAATATTTTAGAGGATAACACCGGTTAGGTCTGGGATAGATCCGGGATAGGCCCGCATCTGGCTCATGATTTTGCCTTCTTCGCATACTTGTTGGCCAGATAAGGGTTTTTTTCGTGTTTGAATCACGTAGTAATGTGGTAACACACTGAAGCAGTCAATTAAACCTGGTTTCGATCAATATTTCAGAGGATAACACCGGTTAGGTCTGGGTTAGGTCTGGGATATGCGCGCATCTGGCTTATACTTTCGCCTTTTTCGCAAACTTGTTGGCCAGATCCTGGGTTTTTTTCGTGTTTGAAACACGTAGTAATGTGGTAACACACTGAAGCAGTCAATTAAACCTGGTTTCGATCAATATTTTAGAGGATAACACCGGTTAGGTCTGGGTTAGGTCTGGGATATGCGCACATCTGGCTTATACTTTCGCCTTTTTCGCAAACTTGTTGGCCAGATCCTGGGTATTTTCCGTGTTTGAAACACGTAGTAATGTGGTAACACACTGAAGCAGTCAATTAAACCTGGTTTCGATCAATATTTCAGAGGATAACACCGGTTAGGTCTGGGTTAGGTCTGGGATATGCGCGCATCTGGCTTATACTTTCGCCTTTTTCGCAAACTTGTTGGCCAGATCCTGGGTTTTTTTCGTGTTTGAATCATGTAGTAATGTGGTAACACACTGAAGCAGTCAATTAAACCTGGTTTCGATCAATATTTTAGAGGATAACACCGGTTAGGTCTGGGTTAGGTCCGGGATAGGCCCGCATCTGGCTCATGATTTTGCCTTCTTCGCATACTTGTTGGCCAGATCCTGGGTATTTTCCGTGTTTGAAACACGTAGTAATGTGGTAACACACTGAAGCAGTCAATTAAACCTGGTTTCGATCAATATTTCAGAGGATAACACCGGTTAGGTCTGGGTTAGGTCTGGGATATGCGCGCATCTGGCTTATACTTTCGCCTTTTTCGCAAACTTGTTGGCCAGATCCTGGGTTTTTTTCGTGTTTGAATCATGTAGTAATGTGGTAACACACTGAAGCAGTCAATTAAACCTGGTTTCGATCAATATTTTAGAGGATAACACCGGTTAGGTCTGGGTTAGGTCGGGGTTATGCCCGCATCTGACTCATGATTTTGCCTTCTTCGCATACTTGTTGGCCAGATCCTGGGCTTTTTTCGTGTTTGAATCACGTAGTAATGTGGTAACACACTGAAGCAGTCATTTAAACCTGGTTTCGATCAATATTTTAGAGGATAACACCGGTTAGGGCTGGGATAGATCCGGGATAGGCCCGCATCTGGCTCATGATTTTGCCTTCTTCGCATACTTGTTGGCCAGATCCTGGGTTTTTTTCGTGTTTGAATCACGTAGTAATGTGGTAACACACTGAAGCAGTCAATTAAACCTGGTTTCGATCAATATTTCAGAGGATAACACCGGTTAGGTCTGGGTTAGGTCTGGGATTTGCGCGCATCTGGCTTATACTTTCGCCTTTTTCGCAAACTTGTTGGCCAGATCCTGGGTATTTTCCGTGTTTGAATCACGTAGTAATGTGGTAACACACTGAAGCAGTCAATTAAACCTGGTTTCGATCAATATTTCAGAGGATAACACCGGTTAGGTCTGGGTTAGGTCTGGGATATGCGCGCATCTGGCTTATACTTTCGCCTTTTTCGCAAACTTGTTGGCCAGATCCTGGGTTTTTTTCGTGTTTGAATCATGTAGTAATGTGGTAACACACTGAAGCAGTCAATTAAACCTGGTTTCGATCAATATTTTAGAGGATAACACCGGTTAGGTCTGGGTTAGGTCGGGGTTATGCCCGCATCTGACTCATGATTTTGCCTTCTTCGCATACTTGTTGGCCAGATCCTGGGCTTTTTTCGTGTTTGAAACACGTAGTAATGTGGTAACACACTGAAGCAGTCACTTAAACCTGGTTTCGATCAATATTTTAGTGGATAACACCAGTTAGGTCTGGGATAGATCCGGGATAGGCCCGCATCTGGCTCATGATTTTGCCTTCTTCGCATACTTGTTGGCCAGATAAGGGTTTTTTTCGTGTTTGAATCACGTAGTAATGTGGTAACACACTGAAGCAGTCAATTAAACCTGGTTTCGATCAATATTTCAGAGGATAACACCGGTTAGGTCTGGGTTAGGTCTGGGTTTTGCGCGCATCTGGCTTATACTTTCGCCTTTTTCGCAAACTTGTTGGCCAGATCCTGGGTATTTTCCGTGTTTGAAACACGTAGTAATGTGGTAACACACTGAAACAGTCAATTAAACCTGGTTTCGATCAATATTTCAGAGGATAACACCGGTTAGGTCTGGGTTAGGTCTGGGAAATGCGCGCATCTGGCTTATACTTTCGCCTTTTTCGCAAACTTGTTGGCCAGATCCTGGGTTTTTTTCGTGTTTGAATCACGTAGTAATGTGGTAACACACTGAAGCAGTCAATTAAACCTGGTTTCGATCAATATTTCAGAGGATAACACCGGTTAGGTCTGGGTTAGGTCTGGGATATGCGCGCATCTGGCTTATACTTTCGCCTTTTTCGCAAACTTGTTGACCAGATCCTGGGTTTTTTTCGTGTTTGAATCATGTAGTAATGTGGTAGCCCACTGAAACAGTCAATTAAACCTGGTTTCGATCAATATTTTAGAGGATAACGCCGGTTAGGTCTGGGTTAGGTCTGGGATATGCGCGCATCTGGCTTATACTTTCTCCTTTTTCGCAAACTTGTTGGCTAGATCCTGGGTTTTTTTCGGGTTTGAATAACGCAGTAATGTGGTACCACACTGAAGCAGTCAATTAAACCTGGTTTCGATCAATATTTTAGAGGATAACGCCGGTTAGGTCTGGGTTAGGTCTGGGAAATGCGCGCATCTGGCTTATACTTTCGCCTTTTTCGCAAACTTGTTGGCCAGATCCTGGGTTTTTTCCGTGTTTGAATCACGTAGTAATGTGGTAACCCACTGAAGCAGTCAATTAAACCTGGTTTCGATCAATATTTTAGAGGATAACACCGGTTAGGTCTGGGTTAGGTCTGGGATATGCGCGCATCTGCCTTATACTTTCGCCTTTTTCGCAAACTTGTTGGCCAGATCCTGGGTTTTTTTCGTGTTTGAATCATGTAGTAATGTGGTAGCCCACTGAAACAGTCAATTAAACCTGGTTTCGATCAATATTTTAGAGGATAACGCCGGTTAGGTCTGGGTTAGGTCTGGGATATGCGCGCATCTGGCTTATACTTTCGCCTTTTTCGCAAACTTGTTGGCTAGATCCTGGGTTTTTTTCGGGTTTGAATAACGCAGTAATGTGGTACCACACTGAAGCAGTCAATTAAACCTGGTTTCGATCAATATTTTAGAGGATAACGCCGGTTAGGTCTGGGTTAGGTCTGGGAAATGCGCGCATCTGGCTTATACTTTCGCCTTTTTCGCAAACTTGTTGGCCAGATCCTGGGTTTTTTCCGTGTTTGAATCACGTAGTAATGTGGTAACCCACTGAAGCAGTCAATTAAACCTGGTTTCGATCAATATTTTAGAGGACAACACCGGTTAGGTCTGGATTAGGTCTGGGTTATGCCCGCATCAGGCTCATGATTTTGCCTTCTTCGCATACTTGTTGGCCAGATCCTGGGTTTTTTTCGTGTTTGAATCACGTAGTAATGTGGTAACACACTGAAGCAGTCAATTAAACCTGGTTTCGACGAATATTTTAGAGGATAACACCGGTTAGGTCTGGGTTAGGTCTGGGTTATGCCCGCATCTGGCTCATGATTTTGCCTTCTTCGCATACTTGTTGGCCAGATCCTGGGTTTTTTTCGTGTTTGAATCACGTACTAATGTGGTAACACACTGAAGCAGTCAATTAAACCTGGTTTCGATCAATATTTTAGAGGATAACACCGGTTAGGTCTGGGTTAGGTCTGGGTTATGCCCGCATCTGGCTCATGATTATGCCTTCTTCGCATACTTGTTGGCCAGATCCTGGGTTTCTTCTGGTTTGAATCATGTAGTAATGTGGTAACACACTCAAGCAGTCAATCAAACCTGGTTTCGATCAATATTTTAGAGGATAACACCGGTTAGGTCTGGCTTAGGACTGGGTTATGCCCGCATCTGGCTCATGATTTTGCCTTTTTCGCAAACTTGTTGGCCAGATCTTGGGTTTTTTTCGTGTTTGAATCACGTAGTAATGTGGTAACACACTGAAGCAGTCAATTAAACCTGGTTTCGATCAATATTTTAGAGGATAACACCGGTTAGGTCTTGGTTAGGTCTGGGTTATACCAGCATCTGGCTCATGATTTTGCCTTCTTCGCATACGTGTTGGCCACGTGTTGACGATAAAACTGTAAGATAAAGGATGAATTAAGTTCCAAGTCCCTAAAATTTTCCAAATCATAGATTTAAAAATGATTTAGATATTTACATGATTTTAGTGTGGGTATTTATACAAGTATGTAAATCTCTATTTATGCATAACATGTTACCCCTAAATGGGCAAGTTAATGAATTATATACATGTTAATTGTATAATAATAACCCTTTGTTCCTCATAAAAATTCACAACTGAATTGCTATCATCCTAAAAAAATCCATCCCAAAATATATTATCAAAACTAGTAATAAATTATTTGAACAATGTGATAACAGATTTGAAATATTTAATAAAATTTAAATACCAGATATTGATAGTATTAATAAAATATAATATTAATACTATTTTGACACTGTTATTTGATTTTAATATTAATTATAGATACTTTGATTATTGATTTATTAAAACATAAAGTTAATGAAGTCCCAGTAGATTATAAATATTTTAAAGAGCATGAATTAGCATAGAATTTCATAAAAAATTTGATGAGTGATAGAAGTAACTTGAATAATCTGAATTTTGTAGCTTTTACTATATCTTTGGATATGGAATCACAGATTCATTTTATTAATAAAAATAGAGATAGTACTGATGATTTACTCAGACTCGTTAAAGTAAGTGGGCCAAGTGGGAAGAATATTAAGATAGATGGATAGATATTGGTAAAAGTATACTTCTTGTCCTTATATAGGAAATCTTTAATATTACAAATAAACTCTTTCTGTAAAATCTTGAACTTATCATTATAATTTATAGAATTAAAGTCAACGCATCTAATAATGAAAGTGAACTGAAGTATTTTATAGACTTGTCAAGAACGTTTTTTGGTATATTCCTAGCAAACGACCCGTTCAACGATCGGGATGAGTTATACGTAATTCGATTCGTCTAATTCAGTATATTATTTCATTAGTATATGCATTTCATTATCTGCGGAAATTCGGTATTTTTACAAAGTAACTAAGTATTTTAAATATATTCTGACAGGTTCACAGGTGGAAACAAGTGACTGTCGTTACCTGTGTTCAAAATGCCAGCTAGTAAAATGCTAATTTGTGAACAATAACATTTGTTGAATGAAATTTCTGCTATTTCTGCAAATATCTCATTGAATAAATCACCATCTTTCTATTATATATACATTTACTAAATACATAATAGCTCAGGTATCCAATGAAGTTACTCTTATTGGAAATATAAAATATTGATAGTATTATATGTTAGAAAAAAGTGGTGTCTTCAATTTAATTCATGTAAGCATCAGTAATGAGATCTTGAAAATTGACGCTGTGATTAATTTTCAAATGGCCTCTGTGCCATTATTTCTACAACAAAATGTTGATTCATCAGTCTCTATCTACTCTACCCTTCCACAATTGCTGCGCAGTATTTTTATTTAATGTTAGTTATATAATATATCACGACATTGCTCATAATTATACGTTAGCATATATGGTAATTTTAAAACAATATCTGTAACTGAGTTTGTTTTTAGAAAACCACGTTCTTTGCTTTTCAAATATCTTTATATAATGCAATGGCTTTTAAAAACTAAGGGTATAAACATCTCACCGTAAACCGTAAATAGTTTACATTTTAAAGATCCAGAAACAGGCGCTCATACGAATAAAACAGAAACTACGTGGAAGCATAGTAAACACTTTTTGCCTGAATATTGTCGGTTAGTATTTGCAGTTCCACACGTTTTTTAATATGTTTTTCTAACATATAATACAAAATAATAAATATTATATTTTCTATTTTCAGCAAAAAAGATAATTTCATTGGGTACTTAAGCCATTACGTGTTTTATAAACCTTCCAAGCAAGGAAAGGATGATTTATTTAATCAGTTCTTAAAAGAAATTTCAGAAATTTCATTTGATGATGATTGATTCTGTAAAAAATCAAAATATACCAGACTTAGATGATAATGAAATTTAATAATAAAAACAAGTTAAACCAACGTACTGCGTGCAATAGTAATTTACTATATATTGTAAACACTGTCAGCGGCGGGGAGACATTTTTTACTGTTGCTGCATGTACTGTCTACATACCTGGTTTTAATACTGTCCACCTGACCGACTCGTGGAAGTTCTATGCCTAAAAAAATGATTTTTATGCATCATACAAATTCTTCTACAAATTCCCATTTGACAATGTAGAATAGATCCAATTAGATAAATTATTTATAATTTTTAAAATGAACATAGCAACGATTTAATGTTAATCATTACATTACCAATCTTTCCAGATATTAGTTTAAAACCATCACCAACTTTAATATCAACCGGGTTTTGTAGATTTTTGGATTCATAAAAGTACTCATCTGTGTTTATTATGTGATCTGAGCAACCACTATCTAGTAGCCATTTAATATTTCTACTTCTTCTATTTTGCTACTTTTCATTACTTCAACCTTGAATGAATTGTAATTTCTACTGTCATCTAGACTCGAATTTCCAGCCACTTTTCTATCGTGTCTATTTTGTATATGTTTGAAAAGGTTGCCTTTTGTAATAATTATTAAAGTTTTCTGGGCAGTAACGTTGGATGTGCCCTGACTTATTACACTGACTTAACATACCGCTTCAGTAGTCGTTGCACTGCTATGCTGATTATCCTTTGAATTGAGATACTTGTTCTGATTGCGTTGTACGTGTCGAAACCTATGACCTCTAGGATTTTTAGTTAAATTTGAACTAAACGTGCGAGTGTAATTTCTGCTGTACTCAAAGTAGTAACTTTTACCGTTTCTCTTTTGATACTCTAACAGTAATTTAGATTTTACATACTCGACTGTTTTCTCCTTCGTTGGCAGTGCATCAATAATATCAACAATACGTGAGAAGTTAACGTTAATAACAGATAATTCAATTTATCCTCTTCATTCACAGTCTCACCAGTATTTTTGAGCCTATTTATATGCGTTTCAAATTCGTTAAAGAAGTCACTTGGATTTTCACCTTCTTTCATTTTTAATTCTAACAATCTTCTTTTACACAATAGCTTTACTGCACTGTTTTTAACTAGATAAATTTCGTCAAGCTTTGCAATCATATTTTTCGCAGTCGTTTCTGATATTATTAATTCTAACTGAGTGTTTGAAATACTGTTTACGATGTAACTTTTTGCTTTAATTTCCTTTTTTATTCCAATCTTCGACTCTTATTTCAGCCGGTCTTTCATCATGTAGAATAACCTCGTTACAGTCTTTCATTTCTAAAAATAAATTTAGCCTGAATTTCCAGTTCCATAAAATATTTGTAACATGAAATCGTCCTTTTTTTCACTTGCCATGCTTCAAACTTAGGTTATCTTCCTTTCACAACTAAATTTCTTTTCTTTACTGTTAACGAACAAACCACGGACCTCTGCTACCATGTTAAAATACTGTTTATATTATTTATTATAATGAATCTTGTTACAAAACAACCACACTTATTTTCCATTGTGAAAAGAAAACTTAAAAACTAAAAGAACATTCCTCGACGTGTGCTTCTCTCACAAACACACACACACACTCCTAAACACTAAAGAAACTAACGAATTTTAAGTCATATTTCTAACAATAACAGTAACAGTTTATAAAAAAATAACGAATTTCCACAGATGCATAGAAATGCATATCAATAATGTACTGAATTAGGCGAATCGAATAATGTATAACTCACCCCGATCCGTGAACGGGCCTAGCGTTTGCTAGGAATGTTCCATAACTTTTCAACAAAGTCTAAAATTTTTCCCAAGGGTTTTTGAATACCTATACACTGTATAGATATCCTGTTTCCTTCAACCGAACGACACGTGTCCCTAAAAAATATATTTATAAAGTAAGTCGGTCAAGTAGGAAGAATATTCAGATATTTAAGAATATGAATGTATTGGTAAAAATATCCATTCCTCTTACCTTTATGTCCTGTGTATTGGATAATATAGATTTACATACTTTTACCGCTGAATTCGAAATTCTGAACTAAACATAGGTACAGGACTCGTCAAAACCGTTTTTCATTCTTTTTATAGTTTTATCTGTTTTCCAAAAAACAACCAATTAAATTAAGTTGCAAGAATGCAAAAGCGATAAAACTTACAGAGGCTTTAAATGTTTACTTAAGACTTTGCCTTTTGTAAAAACCGGCGATATTGACTGTGTGTGTGTGTGTGTGTAAATCGTCGTACGTTCGTGCCCGGTGCAGTAAAACACGTGCATCGATCTAAGTTACGTACGTTCCTCACGTGCCACTTTCTCAATCTATACTTTTAAATAAAAATTTTCGATGAGGTGCATTTGTAGCTATTACGTGTAGCATCATGAGCAAACTCTTAGAAAATCACTCCTACTCCTCATTTGGACAGAATTTTTACTTTCATGATTATAGCGAAAAGTCGTTTTCCTGCTCGGGGAACACATATGTACAGGGTGTTCGGCCACCCCTGGGAAAAATTTTAATGGGGGATTCTAGATGCCAAAATACGAAAATACAGACGAAAATCAAGAATACCAATTTGTTGATAGAGGCTACGTTAAAAAGTTATTAACAATTAAACTAAAAAATTTCAAATCGTTCTGGAAAAATTGTTATCGGTTGCGGGGGTCAATTACAATCATTTTTGGTGAATACACATACCTCCGAAATCTTACCCACTTTCGAGATAAAAATTCGAGAATGTGTGAAATTTGTTCGATGGAAAAGAAAAATTTCAAATCGTTTTGGAAAAATTATCTTCGGTTGCGGGGGTTACTTACAACCATTTTGGGTGAATCGTCATATCCCCCTAATCATGCGCATTTTCGAGAAAGAAATTCAGTACGGGCGGAACTTTAAACGTTAACAACTTTTTAATAAAGCCTCCATTAACAAATTGGTATTCTTGATTTTCGTCTTACTTTGGTCTCTAGAATCCCCTGGGAGAAATTGTAATGGGAGATTCTAGAGGTTAAAGTAGAACGAAAATCAAGAATACCAATTTGTTGATGGAGTAATACGATACTAAACAAAGTTATTGACGTTTAAAGTTCCGCTCTTACTTTCGAATTTTTTTCTCGAAAATGCGCAGGATTTCGTATGTGGTATGTCTATTCACCGAAAATAATTGTAATTGACCCCCGAAACCGAAAGTAATTTTGTTCAGAACGATTTGAAATTTTCTTTTTCTTTCGTCGAAAAATTTAGGCACTGCCTGTCGATTTTTCTTAAAAATTCCTTTCTGATTTTTATTCAGTTTGTAAAATAGTTGTTTAATAATACTCTTTGTGTAGGTACCCATGAGCTCTACTCGCGAAAAAAAAACGTTTCATTGGAATATATTCACTATTCACTATATCAGTAGGAGTTGCGGGGGCTGTTTGAAAATTTGACCAGTTATATGGGATTTTTCTCACTTTACGGGGTCAAGGAACAACTTTTCCAACATCTCTACATATTCTCCATTAAAATATGCGTTGTGTTGCTGTTTGAAACATTAAAATCGTTCGATCCGGCTGTCGACCAAAAAAAAAAAATGCTTGTTACTGACCCCTGCAACGAAAACTAATTCTTCCAAGACGATTCGAAATTCTTTTTTACTTGAATTTTTTTTGTCGAAACTGAGTAGGATTTCGGGGGTACGATTCTAACTGACCTCCGCGACCAACAATAATTTTTTCAGAACGATTTGAAATTTTTTTATTTAATGTTATTAATAACTACTTTTTAACGAAACCTCAGTCGAAAAATTGATATTCTTAATTTTCGTCTTATTTTGGCTTCTAGAATCTCCCATTAAAATTTTTCCCAGGTGTGGCCAAACACCCTGTATATATTAAATCAATATTAATGAAATTACACCTTGACCGAATTCATTTCAATCCCCACACTAATACATATATTGTGTGTATGTACCATAAATGGTCGAGAATGGAGTCACCTTTCCTATACTGGTATTATTAGATGGTCGCAGGTCCTGCATAAATTTCAATTTACATAATTTTTGTTTTGAGTAAACTCATTTTACTTTTTTGTATATTATTACCTAATGCAACTCATATTTTCCAGCCATGCGATGTAGGAATATTTAGACGATTAAAAGTTGCATGGCGAAGGGTAGTGCAGGAACATAGACAAAGTACGTAGGTAGACTAAACCCATTACGAAGGTGAATTTCGCACCAATATATCATACCATATATAAATTCCATGAAGAAGGAAATGCTTTTAAAGCTTGTGGTGGCCTATGACCGTTTAACTCAAATACAATTTACTAGACAAAACGTATTTCAGAAAGAAGAAAATAAATTAGAATTCATGTCGCCAGATGAAACTGACATCAATGACAGCAATATAGGTAGTTTTACATAGCATTCAAGAGCATATTCCAGATGATCTGAGAGGGGAACAATTTTCTTTTCTATATAGAAAATATTAAAATACAATCGGGACACAACTAAGACACAACACAAGACACAACTCGCAGAGAGAAAGCACTGCTGATGTTCAACGCAGTGCAGTTCATAGTAACAGTAAAACCAATACCAGTGTAGAAGACTAATTTAACAACGTTTCGCTAGAAGAAACTAATATATGATATACTGATCATTAATTAACTTTAATATTTCATGACAATGATGCTTTTACTTTTTTCTAATGGGAATTGTTTTGTTTCCGATGGTACTGAAATCAAACTACATTAATTCTACAACGTTACTTTACTTATTTTCTCGTAAAGACAAAGATTCTTCAGAATCTATTCTGGATAAACATTATCAACATTATCAAAAGATTGAAAAAACAACAAAGAAAAGAAAAGAAAAGAAAAGAAATATAGAAAGAGTGTGTGCAATCAAAGTTACATCAAAGACATGAAAATAGGCTCAGCTTGAAAAAATAGAAGCAATTGATAACCAGGAAAAAGAAAAACAAAGAATGAAAGAAGAACGATTAGAAAAGAAAAAAACAAGCCGAGAAATTAAAAGAAGAAAAGCTATTGAAAAAAGAAAGAAAAACAGAAAAATGAAAAGGAAAAGGAGAAAGAAAAGCAAGACGAAGAGAAGGAGAAATGTAAAACTCAAACTAAAAATAAAAATAAAGTTAAGAACGTGAAAAGAAAATAATAAATAATATTATTGTGTTGTTTTTACAGGGTGAATGTAGTAACTGAACCAGGTGGTTATGACTATGCAACATTTTTATTAGCATCTTTTTCAAACTCCACTTGGAACAACACTGTACGTATGTATGTATGGGATTATCAGGAACCGTGTTTGTTCGTTAATCGGCACACTCGTATTTATTTCGTTAAACACAGTCACACCTACTACGTACTTTTCTTCAATCTTTCTCTCTTCCGTGCTGTCTTTTCTCGCTTTCTGGGTTATTCACCCATCAGCTGTTCGGCCGTACGCTCGCCGCGTGTTGACGGCTTTTTCGGCGGTAACCGTCTTCGCTCGTGCAAGCTCGTGGACAGCGAACGATTCGCTGTACGGCCAAAAATTCGTGCGCGATTTAATAATTTTCAACTGCACGGTTCCCTACATACAGGGTGTTCGGCCATCCATGGGAAAAATTTTAATGGGGGATTCTAGAGGTAAAAATAAGACGAAAATCAAGAATACCAATTTGTTGATGGAGGCACTGTTAAAAAGTTATTAATGTTTAAAGTTCCGCTCGTACTGAATTTTTTTCTCGAAAATGCGCAAGATTTCGGGGGTATGTCTATACATAAAAAATGATTGTCACCGACCCTCGCAACTGAAAATAATTTTTCACAGAACGATTTGAAATCTTTTTTTTTCATCGAAAAATATAGGCACCCGATTAGATTTTCGGTAAGGAATTTTTTCCTCGAAAGTGCGTAGGATTTCGGGGGTATGTGTAATGACCAAAAATGATTGTAATTGACCCCTGCAACCGAAAATAATTTTTTTAGAAAAATTTTTGAAAAATTTCTTTTTCGCCGAAAAATATCAACACATACTCGAATTTTTTTCTCGAAACTGAGTAGGATTTCGAATATATGTCTATTCACTGAAAATGCTTGTAATTGACCTCCGCAGCCGAAAATAATTTTTCCGGAACGATTTGAAATTTTTGAATTTAATTGTTAATAACTTTTTAACGAAGCCTCCATCAACAAATTGGTATTCTTGATTTTCGTCTTAGTTTGGCCTCTAGAATCTCCTATTAAAATGTTTCTCAGGGCTGGCCGAACACCCTGTATACTACTATGTTGGTTTGTTCCGGTTTGAATCACGCAGTAATGTGGGCCCACAAAGAAGCAGTCAATTAAACCTGATTTCGATCAATATTTTAGAGGATAACACCGGTTAGGTCTGGGTCAGGTCTGGGTTATGCCCGCATCTGGCTCATGATTATGCCTTCTTCGCATACTTGTTGGCCAGATCCTGGGTTTTTTTCGGGTTTGAATCACGTAGTAATGTGGTACCACACAGTAACAGTCAATTAAACCTGGATTCGGCCAGTATTTTAGAGGATAACACCGGTTAGGTCTGGGTTAGGTCTGGGATATGCCCGCATCTGGCTCATGATTTTGCCTTCTTCGCATACTTGTTGGCCAGATCCTGGGTTTTTTTCGTGTTTGAATCACGTAGTAATGTGGTAACACACTGAAGCAGTCAATTAAACCTGGTTTCGATCAATATTTTAGAGGATAACACCGGTTAGGTCTGGGTTAGGTCTGGGTTATGCCCGCATCTGGCTCATGATTATGCCTTCTTCGCATACCTGTTGGCCAGATCCTGGGTTTCTTCTGGTTTGAATCACGTAGTAATGTGGTACCACACAGTAACAGTCAATTAAACCTGGATTCGGTCAGTATTTTAGAGGATAACACCGGTTAGGTCTGGGTTAGGTCTGGGATGTGCGCGCATCTGGCTTATACTTTCGCCTTTTTCGCATACTTGTTGGCCAGATCCTGGGTTTTTTTCGTGTTTGAATCACGTAGTAATGTGGTACCACACTAAAGCAGTCAATTAAACCTGGTTTCGATCAATATTTTAGAGGATAACACCGGTTAGGTCTGGGTTAGGTCTGGGTTATGCCCGCATCTGGCTCATGATTTTGCCTTCTTCGCATACTTGTTGGCCAGATCCTGGGGTTTTTTCGTGTTTGAATCACGTAGGAATGTGGTAACACACTGAAGCAGTCAATTAAACCTGGTTTCGATCAATATTTCAGAGGATAACACCGGTTAGGTCTGGGTTAGGTCTGGGTTATGCCCGCATCTGGCTCATGATTATGCCTTCTTCGCATACTTGTTGGCCAGATCCTGGGTTTCTTCTGGTTTGAATCACGTAGTAATGTGGTAACACACTGAAGCAGTCAATTAAACCTGGTTTCGATCAATATTTTAGAGGATAACACCGGTTAGGTCTTGGTTAGGTCTGGGTTATACCAGCATCTGGCTCATGATTTTGCCTTCTTCGCATACGTGTTGGCCACGTGTTGACGATAAAACTGTAAGATAAAGGATGAATTAAGTTCCAAGTCCCTAAAATTTTCCAAATCATAGATTTAAAAATGATTTAGATATTTACATGATTTTAGTGTGGGTATTTATACAAGTATGTAAATCTCTATTTATGCATAACATGTTACCCCTAAATGGGCAAGTTAATGAATTATATACATGTTAATTGTATAATAATAACCCTTTGTTCCTCATAAAAATTCACAACTGAATTGCTATCATTCTAAAAAAATCCATCCCAAAATATATTATCAAAACTAGTAATAAATTATTTGAACAAGGTGATAACAGATTTGAAATATTTAATAAAATTTAAATACCAGATATTGATAGTATTAATAAAATATAATATTAATACTATTTTGACACTGTTATTTGATTTTAATATTAATTATAGATACTTTGATTATTGATTTATTAAAACATAAAGTTAATGAAGTCCCAGTAGATTATAAATATTTTAAAGAGCATGAATTAGCATAGAATTTCATAAAAAATTTGATGAGTGATAGAAGTAACTTGAATAATCTGAATTTTGTAGCTTTTACTATATCTTTGGATATGGAATCACAGATTCATTTTATTAATAAAAATAGAGATAGTACTGATGATTTACTCAGGCTCGTTAAAGTAAGTGGGCCAAGTGGGAAGAATATTAAGATAGATGGATAGATATTGGTAAAAGTATACTTCTTGTCCTTATATAGGAAATCTTTAATATTACAAATAAACTCTTTCTGTAAAATCTTGAACTTATCATTATAATTTATAGAATTAAAGTCAACGCATCTAATAATGAAAGTGAACTGAAGTATTTTATAGACTTGTCAAGAACGTTTTTTGGTATATTCCTAGCAAACGACCCGTTCAACGATCGGGATGAGTTATACGTAATTCGATTCGTCTAATTCAGTATATTATTTCATTAGTATATGCATTTCATTATCTGCGGAAATTCGGTATTTTTACAAAGTAACTAAGTATTTTAAATATATTCTGACAGGTTCACAGGTGGAAACAAGTGACTGTCGTTACCTGTGTTCAAAATGCCAGCTAGTAAAATGCTAATTTGTTAACAATAACATTTGTTGAATGAAATTTCTGCTATTTCTGCAAATATCTCATTGAATAAATCACCATCTTTCTATTATATATACATTTACTAAATACATAATGGCTCAGGTATCCAATGAAGTTACTCTTATTGGAAATATAAAATATTGATAGTATTATATGTTAGAAAAAAGTGGTGTCTTCAATTTAATTCATGTAAGCATCAGTAATGAGATCTTGAAAATTGACGCTGTGATTAATTTTCAAATGGCCTCTGTGCCATTATTTCTACAACAAAATGTTGATTCATCAGTCTCTATCTACTCTACCCTTCCACAATTGCTGCGCAGTATTTTTATTTAATGTTAGTTATATAATATATCACGACATTGCTCATAATTATACGTTAGCATATATGGTAATTTTAAAACAATATCTGTAACTGAGTTTGTTTTTAGAAAACCACGTTCTTTGCTTTTCAAATATCTTTATATAATGCAATGGCTTTTAAAAACTAAGGGTATAAACATCTCACCGTAAACCGTAAATAGTTTACATTTTAAAGATCCAGAAACAGGCGCTCATACGAATAAAACAGAAACTACGTGGAAGCATAGTAAACACTTTTTGCCTGAATATTGTCGGTTAGTATTTGCAGTTCCACACGTTTTTTAATATGTTTTTCTAACATATAATACAAAATAATAAATATTATATTTTCTATTTTCAGCAAAAAAGATAATTTCATTGGGTACTTAAGCCATTACGTGTTTTATAAACCTTCCAAGCAAGGAAAGGATGATTTATTTAATCAGTTCTTAAAAGAAATTTCAGAAATTTCATTTGATGATGATTGATTCTGTAAAAAATCAAAATATACCAGACTTAGATGATAATGAAATTTAATAATAAAAACAAGTTAAGCCAACGTACTGCGTGCAATAGTAATTTACTATATATTGTAAACACTGTCAGCGGCGGGGAGACATTTTTTACTGTTGCTGCATGTACTGTCTACATACCTGGTTTTAATACTGTCCACCTGACCGACTCGTGGAAGTTCTATGCCTAAAAAAATGATTTTTATGCATCATACAAATTCTTCTACAAATTCCCATTTGACAATGTAGAATAGATCCAATTAGATAAATTATTTATAATTTTTAAAATGAACATAGCAACGATTTAATGTTAATCATTACATTACCAATCTTTCCAGATATTAGTTTAAAACCATCACCAACTTTAATATCAACCGGGTTTTGTAGATTTTTGGATTCATAAAAGTACTCATCTGTGTTTATTATGTGATCTGAGCAACCACTATCTAGTAGCCATTTAATATTTCTACTTCTTCTATTTTGCTACTTTTCATTACTTCAACCTTGAATGAATTGTAATTTCTACTGTCATCTAGACTCGAATTTCCAGCCACTTTTCTATCGTGTCTATTTTGTATATGTTTGAAAAGGTTGCCTTTTGTAATAATTATTAAAGTTTTCTGGGCAGTAACGTTGGATGTGCCCTGACTTATTACACTGACTTAACATACCGCTTCAGTAGTCGTTGCACTGCTATGCTGATTATCCTTTGAATTGAGATACTTGTTCTGATTGCGTTGTACGTGTCGAAACCTATGACCTCTAGGATTTTTAGTTAAATTTGAACTAAACGTGCGAGTGTAATTTCTGCTGTACTCAAAGTAGTAACTTTTACCGTTTCTCTTTTGATACTCTAACAGTAATTTAGATTTTACATACTCAACTGTTTTCTCCTTCGTTGGCAGTGCATCAATAATATCAACAATACGTGAGAAGTTAACGTTAATAACAGATAATTCAATTTATCCTCTTCATTCACAGTCTCACCAGTATTTTTGAGCCTATTTATATGCGTTTCAAATTCGTTAAAGAAGTCACTTGGATTTTCACCTTCTTTCATTTTTAATTCTAACAATCTTCTTTTACACAATAGCTTTACTGCACTGTTTTTAACTAGATAAATTTCGTCAAGCTTTGCAATCATATTTTTCGCAGTCGTTTCTGATATTATTAATTCTAACTGAGTGTTTGAAATACTGTTTACGATGTAACTTTTTGCTTTAATTTCCTTTTTTATTCCAATCTTCGACTCTTATTTCAGCCGGTCTTTCATCATGTAGAATAACCTCGTTACAGTCTTTCATTTCTAAAAATAAATTTAGCCTGAATTTCCAGTTCCATAAAATATTTGTAACATGAAATCGTCCTTTTTTTCACTTGCCATGCTTCAAACTTAGGTTATCTTCCTTTCACAACTAAATTTCTTTTCTTTACTGTTAACGAACAAACCACGGACCTCTGCTACCATGTTAAAATACTGTTTATATTATTTATTATAATGGATCTTGTTACAAAACAAACACACTTATTTTCCATTGTGAAAAGAAAACTTAAAAACTAAAAGAACATTCCTCGACGTGTGCTTCTCTCACAAACACACACACACACTCCTAAACACTAAAGAAACTAACGAATTTTAAGTCATATTTCTAACAATAACAGTAACAGTTTATAAAAAAATAACGAATTTCCACAGATGCATAGAAATGCATATCAATAATGTACTGAATTAGGCGAATCGAATAATGTATAACTCACCCCGATCCGTGAACGGGCCTAGCGTTTGCTAGGAATGTTCCATAACTTTTCAACAAAGTCTAAAATTTTTCCCAAGGGTTTTTGAATACCTATACACTGTATAGATATCCTGTTTCCTTCAACCGAACGACACGTGTCCCTAAAAAATATATTTATAAAGTAAGTCGGTCAAGTAGGAAGAATATTCAGATATTTAAGAATATGAATGTATTGGTAAAAATATCCATTCCTCTTACCTTTATGTCCTGTGTATTGGATAATATAGATTTACATACTTTTACCGCTGAATTCGAAATTCTGAACTAAACATAGGTACAGGACTCGTCAAAACCGTTTTTCATTCTTTTTATAGTTTTATCTGTTTTCCAAAAAACAACCAATTAAATTAAGTTGCAAGAATGCAAAAGCGATAAAACTTACAGAGGCTTTAAATGTTTACTTAAGACTTTGCCTTTTGTAAAAACCGGCGATATTGACTGTGTGTGTGTGTGTGTGTAAATCGTCGTACGTTCGTGCCCGGTGCAGTAAAACACGTGCATCGATCTAAGTTACGTACGTTCCTCACGTGCCACTTTCTCAATCTATACTTTTAAATAAAAATTTTCGATGAGGTGCATTTGTAGCTATTACGTGTAGCATCATGAGCAAACTCTTAGAAAATCACTCCTACTCCTCATTTGGACAGAATTTTTACTTTCATGATTATAGCGAAAAGTCGTTTTCCTGCTCGGGGAACACATATGTACAGGGTGTTCGGCCACCCCTGGGAAAAATTTTAATGGGGGATTCTAGATGCCAAAATACGAAAATACAGACGAAAATCAAGAATACCAATTTGTTGATAGAGGCTACGTTAAAAAGTTATTAACAATTAAACTAAAAAATTTCAAATCGTTCTGGAAAAATTGTTATCGGTTGCGGGGGTCAATTACAATCATTTTTGGTGAATACACATACCTCCGAAATCTTACCCACTTTCGAGATAAAAATTCGAGAATGTGTGAAATTTGTTCGATGGAAAAGAAAAATTTCAAATCGTTTTGGAAAAATTATCTTCGGTTGCGGGGGTTACTTACAACCATTTTGGGTGAATCGTCATATCCCCCTAATCATGCGCATTTTCGAGAAAGAAATTCAGTACGGGCGGAACTTTAAACGTTAACAACTTTTTAATAAAGCCTCCATTAACAAATTGGTATTCTTGATTTTCGTCTTACTTTGGTCTCTAGAATCCCCTGGGAGAAATTGTAATGGGAGATTCTAGAGGTTAAAGTAGAACGAAAATCAAGAATACCAATTTGTTGATGGAGTAATACGATACTAAACAAAGTTATTGACGTTTAAAGTTCCGCTCTTACTTTCGAATTTTTTTCTCGAAAATGCGCAGGATTTCGTATGTGGTATGTCTATTCACCGAAAATAATTGTAATTGACCCCCGAAACCGAAAGTAATTTTGTTCAGAACGATTTGAAATTTTCTTTTTCTTTCGTCGAAAAATTTAGGCACTGCCTGTCGATTTTTCTTAAAAATTCCTTTCTGATTTTTATTCAGTTTGTAAAATAGTTGTTTAATAATACTCTTTGTGTAGGTACCCATGAGCTCTACTCGCGAAAAAAAAACGTTTCATTGGAATATATTCACTATTCACTATATCAGTAGGAGTTGCGGGGGCTGTTTGAAAATTTGACCAGTTATATGGGATTTTTCTCACTTTACGGGGTCAAGGAACAACTTTTCCAACATCTCTACATATTCTCCATTAAAATATGCGTTGTGTTGCTGTTTGAAACATTAAAATCGTTCGATCCGGCTGTCGACCAAAAAAAAAAAATGCTTGTTACTGACCCCTGCAACGAAAACTAATTCTTCCAAGACGATTCGAAATTCTTTTTTACTTGAATTTTTTTTGTCGAAACTGAGTAGGATTTCGGGGGTACGATTCTAACTGACCTCCGCGACCAACAATAATTTTTTCAGAACGATTTGAAATTTTTTTATTTAATGTTATTAATAACTACTTTTTAACGAAACCTCAGTCGAAAAATTGATATTCTTAATTTTCGTCTTATTTTGGCTTCTAGAATCTCCCATTAAAATTTTTCCCAGGTGTGGCCAAACACCCTGTATATATTAAATCAATATTAATGAAATTACACCTTGACCGAATTCATTTCAATCCCCACACTAATACATATATTGTGTGTATGTACCATAAATGGTCGAGAATGGAGTCACCTTTCCTATACTGGTATTATTAGATGGTCGCAGGTCCTGCATAAATTTCAATTTACATAATTTTTGTTTTGAGTAAACTCATTTTACTTTTTTGTATATTATTACCTAATGCAACTCATATTTTCCAGCCATGCGATGTAGGAATATTTAGACGATTAAAAGTTGCATGGCGAAGGGTAGTGCAGGAACATAGACAAAGTACGTAGGTAGACTAAACCCATTACGAAGGTGAATTTCGCACCAATATATCATACCATATATAAATTCCATGAAGAAGGAAATGCTTTTAAAGCTTGTGGTGGCCTATGACCGTTTAACTCAAATACAATTTACTAGACAAAACGTATTTCAGAAAGAAGAAAATAAATTAGAATTCATGTCGCCAGATGAAACTGACATCAATGACAGCAATATAGGTAGTTTTACATAGCATTCAAGAGCATATTCCAGATGATCTGAGAGGGGAACAATTTTCTTTTCTATATAGAAAATATTAAAATACAATCGGGACACAACTAAGACACAACACAAGACACAACTCGCAGAGAGAAAGCACTGCTGATGTTCAACGCAGTGCAGTTCATAGTAACAGTAAAACCAATACCAGTGTAGAAGACTAATTTAACAACGTTTCGCTAGAAGAAACTAATATATGATATACTGATCATTAATTAACTTTAATATTTCATGACAATGATGCTTTTACTTTTTTCTAATGGGAATTGTTTTGTTTCCGATGGTACTGAAATCAAACTACATTAATTCTACAACGTTACTTTACTTATTTTCTCGTAAAGACAAAGATTCTTCAGAATCTATTCTGGATAAACATTATCAACATTATCAAAAGATTGAAAAAACAACAAAGAAAAGAAAAGAAAAGAAAAGAAATATAGAAAGAGTGTGTGCAATCAAAGTTACATCAAAGACATGAAAATAGGCTCAGCTTGAAAAAATAGAAGCAATTGATAACCAGGAAAAAGAAAAACAAAGAATGAAAGAAGAACGATTAGAAAAGAAAAAAACAAGCCGAGAAATTAAAAGAAGAAAAGCTATTGAAAAAAGAAAGAAAAACAGAAAAATGAAAAGGAAAAGGAGAAAGAAAAGCAAGACGAAGAGAAGGAGAAATGTAAAACTCAAACTAAAAATAAAAATAAAGTTAAGAACGTGAAAAGAAAATAATAAATAATATTATTGTGTTGTTTTTACAGGGTGAATGTAGTAACTGAACCAGGTGGTTATGACTATGCAACATTTTTATTAGCATCTTTTTCAAACTCCACTTGGAACAACACTGTACGTATGTATGTATGGGATTATCAGGAACCGTGTTTGTTCGTTAATCGGCACACTCGTATTTATTTCGTTAAACACAGTCACACCTACTACGTACTTTTCTTCAATCTTTCTCTCTTCCGTGCTGTCTTTTCTCGCTTTCTGGGTTATTCACCCATCAGCTGTTCGGCCGTACGCTCGCCGCGTGTTGACGGCTTTTTCGGCGGTAACCGTCTTCGCTCGTGCAAGCTCGTGGACAGCGAACGATTCGCTGTACGGCCAAAAATTCGTGCGCGATTTAATAATTTTCAACTGCACGGTTCCCTACATACAGGGTGTTCGGCCATCCATGGGAAAAATTTTAATGGGGGATTCTAGAGGTAAAAATAAGACGAAAATCAAGAATACCAATTTGTTGATGGAGGCACTGTTAAAAAGTTATTAATGTTTAAAGTTCCGCTCGTACTGAATTTTTTTCTCGAAAATGCGCAAGATTTCGGGGGTATGTCTATACATAAAAAATGATTGTCACCGACCCTCGCAACTGAAAATAATTTTTCACAGAACGATTTGAAATCTTTTTTTTTCATCGAAAAATATAGGCACCCGATTAGATTTTCGGTAAGGAATTTTTTCCTCGAAAGTGCGTAGGATTTCGGGGGTATGTGTAATGACCAAAAATGATTGTAATTGACCCCTGCAACCGAAAATAATTTTTTTAGAAAAATTTTTGAAAAATTTCTTTTTCGCCGAAAAATATCAACACATACTCGAATTTTTTTCTCGAAACTGAGTAGGATTTCGAATATATGTCTATTCACTGAAAATGCTTGTAATTGACCTCCGCAGCCGAAAATAATTTTTCCGGAACGATTTGAAATTTTTGAATTTAATTGTTAATAACTTTTTAACGAAGCCTCCATCAACAAATTGGTATTCTTGATTTTCGTCTTAGTTTGGCCTCTAGAATCTCCTATTAAAATGTTTCTCAGGGCTGGCCGAACACCCTGTATACTACTATGTTGGTTTGTTCCGGTTTGAATCACGCAGTAATGTGGGCCCACAAAGAAGCAGTCAATTAAACCTGATTTCGATCAATATTTTAGAGGATAACACCGGTTAGGTCTGGGTCAGGTCTGGGTTATGCCCGCATCTGGCTCATGATTATGCCTTCTTCGCATACTTGTTGGCCAGATCCTGGGTTTTTTTCGGGTTTGAATCACGTAGTAATGTGGTACCACACAGTAACAGTCAATTAAACCTGGATTCGGCCAGTATTTTAGAGGATAACACCGGTTAGGTCTGGGTTAGGTCTGGGATATGCCCGCATCTGGCTCATGATTTTGCCTTCTTCGCATACTTGTTGGCCAGATCCTGGGTTTTTTTCGTGTTTGAATCACGTAGTAATGTGGTAACACACTGAAGCAGTCAATTAAACCTGGTTTCGATCAATATTTTAGAGGATAACACCGGTTAGGTCTGGGTTAGGTCTGGGTTATGCCCGCATCTGGCTCATGATTATGCCTTCTTCGCATACCTGTTGGCCAGATCCTGGGTTTCTTCTGGTTTGAATCACGTAGTAATGTGGTACCACACAGTAACAGTCAATTAAACCTGGATTCGGTCAGTATTTTAGAGGATAACACCGGTTAGGTCTGGGTTAGGTCTGGGATGTGCGCGCATCTGGCTTATACTTTCGCCTTTTTCGCATACTTGTTGGCCAGATCCTGGGTTTTTTTCGTGTTTGAATCACGTAGTAATGTGGTACCACACTAAAGCAGTCAATTAAACCTGGTTTCGATCAATATTTTAGAGGATAACACCGGTTAGGTCTGGGTTAGGTCTGGGTTATGCCCGCATCTGGCTCATGATTTTGCCTTCTTCGCATACTTGTTGGCCAGATCCTGGGGTTTTTTCGTGTTTGAATCACGTAGGAATGTGGTAACACACTGAAGCAGTCAATTAAACCTGGTTTCGATCAATATTTCAGAGGATAACACCGGTTAGGTCTGGGTTAGGTCTGGGTTATGCCCGCATCTGGCTCATGATTATGCCTTCTTCGCATACTTGTTGGCCAGATCCTGGGTTTCTTCTGGTTTGAATCACGTAGTAATGTGGTAACACACTGAAGCAGTCAATTAAACCTGGTTTCGATCAATATTTTAGAGGATAACACCGGTTAGGTCTTGGTTAGGTCTGGGTTATACCAGCATCTGGCTCATGATTTTGCCTTCTTCGCATACGTGTTGGCCACGTGTTGACGATAAAACTGTAAGATAAAGGATGAATTAAGTTCCAAGTCCCTAAAATTTTCCAAATCATAGATTTAAAAATGATTTAGATATTTACATGATTTTAGTGTGGGTATTTATACAAGTATGTAAATCTCTATTTATGCATAACATGTTACCCCTAAATGGGCAAGTTAATGAATTATATACATGTTAATTGTATAATAATAACCCTTTGTTCCTCATAAAAATTCACAACTGAATTGCTATCATTCTAAAAAAATCCATCCCAAAATATATTATCAAAACTAGTAATAAATTATTTGAACAAGGTGATAACAGATTTGAAATATTTAATAAAATTTAAATACCAGATATTGATAGTATTAATAAAATATAATATTAATACTATTTTGACACTGTTATTTGATTTTAATATTAATTATAGATACTTTGATTATTGATTTATTAAAACATAAAGTTAATGAAGTCCCAGTAGATTATAAATATTTTAAAGAGCATGAATTAGCATAGAATTTCATAAAAAATTTGATGAGTGATAGAAGTAACTTGAATAATCTGAATTTTGTAGCTTTTACTATATCTTTGGATATGGAATCACAGATTCATTTTATTAATAAAAATAGAGATAGTACTGATGATTTACTCAGGCTCGTTAAAGTAAGTGGGCCAAGTGGGAAGAATATTAAGATAGATGGATAGATATTGGTAAAAGTATACTTCTTGTCCTTATATAGGAAATCTTTAATATTACAAATAAACTCTTTCTGTAAAATCTTGAACTTATCATTATAATTTATAGAATTAAAGTCAACGCATCTAATAATGAAAGTGAACTGAAGTATTTTATAGACTTGTCAAGAACGTTTTTTGGTATATTCCTAGCAAACGACCCGTTCAACGATCGGGATGAGTTATACGTAATTCGATTCGTCTAATTCAGTATATTATTTCATTAGTATATGCATTTCATTATCTGCGGAAATTCGGTATTTTTACAAAGTAACTAAGTATTTTAAATATATTCTGACAGGTTCACAGGTGGAAACAAGTGACTGTCGTTACCTGTGTTCAAAATGCCAGCTAGTAAAATGCTAATTTGTTAACAATAACATTTGTTGAATGAAATTTCTGCTATTTCTGCAAATATCTCATTGAATAAATCACCATCTTTCTATTATATATACATTTACTAAATACATAATGGCTCAGGTATCCAATGAAGTTACTCTTATTGGAAATATAAAATATTGATAGTATTATATGTTAGAAAAAAGTGGTGTCTTCAATTTAATTCATGTAAGCATCAGTAATGAGATCTTGAAAATTGACGCTGTGATTAATTTTCAAATGGCCTCTGTGCCATTATTTCTACAACAAAATGTTGATTCATCAGTCTCTATCTACTCTACCCTTCCACAATTGCTGCGCAGTATTTTTATTTAATGTTAGTTATATAATATATCACGACATTGCTCATAATTATACGTTAGCATATATGGTAATTTTAAAACAATATCTGTAACTGAGTTTGTTTTTAGAAAACCACGTTCTTTGCTTTTCAAATATCTTTATATAATGCAATGGCTTTTAAAAACTAAGGGTATAAACATCTCACCGTAAACCGTAAATAGTTTACATTTTAAAGATCCAGAAACAGGCGCTCATACGAATAAAACAGAAACTACGTGGAAGCATAGTAAACACTTTTTGCCTGAATATTGTCGGTTAGTATTTGCAGTTCCACACGTTTTTTAATATGTTTTTCTAACATATAATACAAAATAATAAATATTATATTTTCTATTTTCAGCAAAAAAGATAATTTCATTGGGTACTTAAGCCATTACGTGTTTTATAAACCTTCCAAGCAAGGAAAGGATGATTTATTTAATCAGTTCTTAAAAGAAATTTCAGAAATTTCATTTGATGATGATTGATTCTGTAAAAAATCAAAATATACCAGACTTAGATGATAATGAAATTTAATAATAAAAACAAGTTAAGCCAACGTACTGCGTGCAATAGTAATTTACTATATATTGTAAACACTGTCAGCGGCGGGGAGACATTTTTTACTGTTGCTGCATGTACTGTCTACATACCTGGTTTTAATACTGTCCACCTGACCGACTCGTGGAAGTTCTATGCCTAAAAAAATGATTTTTATGCATCATACAAATTCTTCTACAAATTCCCATTTGACAATGTAGAATAGATCCAATTAGATAAATTATTTATAATTTTTAAAATGAACATAGCAACGATTTAATGTTAATCATTACATTACCAATCTTTCCAGATATTAGTTTAAAACCATCACCAACTTTAATATCAACCGGGTTTTGTAGATTTTTGGATTCATAAAAGTACTCATCTGTGTTTATTATGTGATCTGAGCAACCACTATCTAGTAGCCATTTAATATTTCTACTTCTTCTATTTTGCTACTTTTCATTACTTCAACCTTGAATGAATTGTAATTTCTACTGTCATCTAGACTCGAATTTCCAGCCACTTTTCTATCGTGTCTATTTTGTATATGTTTGAAAAGGTTGCCTTTTGTAATAATTATTAAAGTTTTCTGGGCAGTAACGTTGGATGTGCCCTGACTTATTACACTGACTTAACATACCGCTTCAGTAGTCGTTGCACTGCTATGCTGATTATCCTTTGAATTGAGATACTTGTTCTGATTGCGTTGTACGTGTCGAAACCTATGACCTCTAGGATTTTTAGTTAAATTTGAACTAAACGTGCGAGTGTAATTTCTGCTGTACTCAAAGTAGTAACTTTTACCGTTTCTCTTTTGATACTCTAACAGTAATTTAGATTTTACATACTCAACTGTTTTCTCCTTCGTTGGCAGTGCATCAATAATATCAACAATACGTGAGAAGTTAACGTTAATAACAGATAATTCAATTTATCCTCTTCATTCACAGTCTCACCAGTATTTTTGAGCCTATTTATATGCGTTTCAAATTCGTTAAAGAAGTCACTTGGATTTTCACCTTCTTTCATTTTTAATTCTAACAATCTTCTTTTACACAATAGCTTTACTGCACTGTTTTTAACTAGATAAATTTCGTCAAGCTTTGCAATCATATTTTTCGCAGTCGTTTCTGATATTATTAATTCTAACTGAGTGTTTGAAATACTGTTTACGATGTAACTTTTTGCTTTAATTTCCTTTTTTATTCCAATCTTCGACTCTTATTTCAGCCGGTCTTTCATCATGTAGAATAACCTCGTTACAGTCTTTCATTTCTAAAAATAAATTTAGCCTGAATTTCCAGTTCCATAAAATATTTGTAACATGAAATCGTCCTTTTTTTCACTTGCCATGCTTCAAACTTAGGTTATCTTCCTTTCACAACTAAATTTCTTTTCTTTACTGTTAACGAACAAACCACGGACCTCTGCTACCATGTTAAAATACTGTTTATATTATTTATTATAATGGATCTTGTTACAAAACAAACACACTTATTTTCCATTGTGAAAAGAAAACTTAAAAACTAAAAGAACATTCCTCGACGTGTGCTTCTCTCACAAACACACACACACACTCCTAAACACTAAAGAAACTAACGAATTTTAAGTCATATTTCTAACAATAACAGTAACAGTTTATAAAAAAATAACGAATTTCCACAGATGCATAGAAATGCATATCAATAATGTACTGAATTAGGCGAATCGAATAATGTATAACTCACCCCGATCCGTGAACGGGCCTAGCGTTTGCTAGGAATGTTCCATAACTTTTCAACAAAGTCTAAAATTTTTCCCAAGGGTTTTTGAATACCTATACACTGTATAGATATCCTGTTTCCTTCAACCGAACGACACGTGTCCCTAAAAAATATATTTATAAAGTAAGTCGGTCAAGTAGGAAGAATATTCAGATATTTAAGAATATGAATGTATTGGTAAAAATATCCATTCCTCTTACCTTTATGTCCTGTGTATTGGATAATATAGATTTACATACTTTTACCGCTGAATTCGAAATTCTGAACTAAACATAGGTACAGGACTCGTCAAAACCGTTTTTCATTCTTTTTATAGTTTTATCTGTTTTCCAAAAAACAACCAATTAAATTAAGTTGCAAGAATGCAAAAGCGATAAAACTTACAGAGGCTTTAAATGTTTACTTAAGACTTTGCCTTTTGTAAAAACCGGCGATATTGACTGTGTGTGTGTGTGTGTGTAAATCGTCGTACGTTCGTGCCCGGTGCAGTAAAACACGTGCATCGATCTAAGTTACGTACGTTCCTCACGTGCCACTTTCTCAATCTATACTTTTAAATAAAAATTTTCGATGAGGTGCATTTGTAGCTATTACGTGTAGCATCATGAGCAAACTCTTAGAAAATCACTCCTACTCCTCATTTGGACAGAATTTTTACTTTCATGATTATAGCGAAAAGTCGTTTTCCTGCTCGGGGAACACATATGTACAGGGTGTTCGGCCACCCCTGGGAAAAATTTTAATGGGGGATTCTAGATGCCAAAATACGAAAATACAGACGAAAATCAAGAATACCAATTTGTTGATAGAGGCTACGTTAAAAAGTTATTAACAATTAAACTAAAAAATTTCAAATCGTTCTGGAAAAATTGTTATCGGTTGCGGGGGTCAATTACAATCATTTTTGGTGAATACACATACCTCCGAAATCTTACCCACTTTCGAGATAAAAATTCGAGAATGTGTGAAATTTGTTCGATGGAAAAGAAAAATTTCAAATCGTTTTGGAAAAATTATCTTCGGTTGCGGGGGTTACTTACAACCATTTTGGGTGAATCGTCATATCCCCCTAATCATGCGCATTTTCGAGAAAGAAATTCAGTACGGGCGGAACTTTAAACGTTAACAACTTTTTAATAAAGCCTCCATTAACAAATTGGTATTCTTGATTTTCGTCTTACTTTGGTCTCTAGAATCCCCTGGGAGAAATTGTAATGGGAGATTCTAGAGGTTAAAGTAGAACGAAAATCAAGAATACCAATTTGTTGATGGAGTAATACGATACTAAACAAAGTTATTGACGTTTAAAGTTCCGCTCTTACTTTCGAATTTTTTTCTCGAAAATGCGCAGGATTTCGTATGTGGTATGTCTATTCACCGAAAATAATTGTAATTGACCCCCGAAACCGAAAGTAATTTTGTTCAGAACGATTTGAAATTTTCTTTTTCTTTCGTCGAAAAATTTAGGCACTGCCTGTCGATTTTTCTTAAAAATTCCTTTCTGATTTTTATTCAGTTTGTAAAATAGTTGTTTAATAATACTCTTTGTGTAGGTACCCATGAGCTCTACTCGCGAAAAAAAAACGTTTCATTGGAATATATTCACTATTCACTATATCAGTAGGAGTTGCGGGGGCTGTTTGAAAATTTGACCAGTTATATGGGATTTTTCTCACTTTACGGGGTCAAGGAACAACTTTTCCAACATCTCTACATATTCTCCATTAAAATATGCGTTGTGTTGCTGTTTGAAACATTAAAATCGTTCGATCCGGCTGTCGACCAAAAAAAAAAAATGCTTGTTACTGACCCCTGCAACGAAAACTAATTCTTCCAAGACGATTCGAAATTCTTTTTTACTTGAATTTTTTTTGTCGAAACTGAGTAGGATTTCGGGGGTACGATTCTAACTGACCTCCGCGACCAACAATAATTTTTTCAGAACGATTTGAAATTTTTTTATTTAATGTTATTAATAACTACTTTTTAACGAAACCTCAGTCGAAAAATTGATATTCTTAATTTTCGTCTTATTTTGGCTTCTAGAATCTCCCATTAAAATTTTTCCCAGGTGTGGCCAAACACCCTGTATATATTAAATCAATATTAATGAAATTACACCTTGACCGAATTCATTTCAATCCCCACACTAATACATATATTGTGTGTATGTACCATAAATGGTCGAGAATGGAGTCACCTTTCCTATACTGGTATTATTAGATGGTCGCAGGTCCTGCATAAATTTCAATTTACATAATTTTTGTTTTGAGTAAACTCATTTTACTTTTTTGTATATTATTACCTAATGCAACTCATATTTTCCAGCCATGCGATGTAGGAATATTTAGACGATTAAAAGTTGCATGGCGAAGGGTAGTGCAGGAACATAGACAAAGTACGTAGGTAGACTAAACCCATTACGAAGGTGAATTTCGCACCAATATATCATACCATATATAAATTCCATGAAGAAGGAAATGCTTTTAAAGCTTGTGGTGGCCTATGACCGTTTAACTCAAATACAATTTACTAGACAAAACGTATTTCAGAAAGAAGAAAATAAATTAGAATTCATGTCGCCAGATGAAACTGACATCAATGACAGCAATATAGGTAGTTTTACATAGCATTCAAGAGCATATTCCAGATGATCTGAGAGGGGAACAATTTTCTTTTCTATATAGAAAATATTAAAATACAATCGGGACACAACTAAGACACAACACAAGACACAACTCGCAGAGAGAAAGCACTGCTGATGTTCAACGC
This sequence comes from Colletes latitarsis, assembly GCF_051014445.1. Classification (NCBI taxonomy): domain Eukaryota; kingdom Metazoa; phylum Arthropoda; class Insecta; order Hymenoptera; family Colletidae; genus Colletes; species Colletes latitarsis. Next base: position 251,056 of record NW_027488366.1, on the reverse strand, counting down.
AGTGCAGTTCATAGTAACAGTAAAACCAATACCAGTGTAGAAGACTAATTTAACAACGTTTCGCTAGAAGAAACTAATATATGATATACTGATCATTAATTAACTTTAATATTTCATGACAATGATGCTTTTACTTTTTTCTAATGGGAATTGTTTTGTTTCCGATGGTACTGAAATCAAACTACATTAATTCTACAACGTTACTTTACTTATTTTCTCGTAAAGACAAAGATTCTTCAGAATCTATTCTGGATAAACATTATCAACATTATCAAAAGATTGAAAAAACAACAAAGAAAAGAAAAGAAAAGAAAAGAAATATAGAAAGAGTGTGTGCAATCAAAGTTACATCAAAGACATGAAAATAGGCTCAGCTTGAAAAAATAGAAGCAATTGATAACCAGGAAAAAGAAAAACAAAGAATGAAAGAAGAACGATTAGAAAAGAAAAAAACAAGCCGAGAAATTAAAAGAAGAAAAGCTATTGAAAAAAGAAAGAAAAACAGAAAAATGAAAAGGAAAAGGAGAAAGAAAAGCAAGACGAAGAGAAGGAGAAATGTAAAACTCAAACTAAAAATAAAAATAAAGTTAAGAACGTGAAAAGAAAATAATAAATAATATTATTGTGTTGTTTTTACAGGGTGAATGTAGTAACTGAACCAGGTGGTTATGACTATGCAACATTTTTATTAGCATCTTTTTCAAACTCCACTTGGAACAACACTGTACGTATGTATGTATGGGATTATCAGGAACCGTGTTTGTTCGTTAATCGGCACACTCGTATTTATTTCGTTAAACACAGTCACACCTACTACGTACTTTTCTTCAATCTTTCTCTCTTCCGTGCTGTCTTTTCTCGCTTTCTGGGTTATTCACCCATCAGCTGTTCGGCCGTACGCTCGCCGCGTGTTGACGGCTTTTTCGGCGGTAACCGTCTTCGCTCGTGCAAGCTCGTGGACAGCGAACGATTCGCTGTACGGCCAAAAATTCGTGCGCGATTTAATAATTTTCAACTGCACGGTTCCCTACATACAGGGTGTTCGGCCATCCATGGGAAAAATTTTAATGGGGGATTCTAGAGGTAAAAATAAGACGAAAATCAAGAATACCAATTTGTTGATGGAGGCACTGTTAAAAAGTTATTAATGTTTAAAGTTCCGCTCGTACTGAATTTTTTTCTCGAAAATGCGCAAGATTTCGGGGGTATGTCTATACATAAAAAATGATTGTCACCGACCCTCGCAACTGAAAATAATTTTTCACAGAACGATTTGAAATCTTTTTTTTTCATCGAAAAATATAGGCACCCGATTAGATTTTCGGTAAGGAATTTTTTCCTCGAAAGTGCGTAGGATTTCGGGGGTATGTGTAATGACCAAAAATGATTGTAATTGACCCCTGCAACCGAAAATAATTTTTTTAGAAAAATTTTTGAAAAATTTCTTTTTCGCCGAAAAATATCAACACATACTCGAATTTTTTTCTCGAAACTGAGTAGGATTTCGAATATATGTCTATTCACTGAAAATGCTTGTAATTGACCTCCGCAGCCGAAAATAATTTTTCCGGAACGATTTGAAATTTTTGAATTTAATTGTTAATAACTTTTTAACGAAGCCTCCATCAACAAATTGGTATTCTTGATTTTCGTCTTAGTTTGGCCTCTAGAATCTCCTATTAAAATGTTTCTCAGGGCTGGCCGAACACCCTGTATACTACTATGTTGGTTTGTTCCGGTTTGAATCACGCAGTAATGTGGGCCCACAAAGAAGCAGTCAATTAAACCTGATTTCGATCAATATTTTAGAGGATAACACCGGTTAGGTCTGGGTCAGGTCTGGGTTATGCCCGCATCTGGCTCATGATTATGCCTTCTTCGCATACTTGTTGGCCAGATCCTGGGTTTTTTTCGGGTTTGAATCACGTAGTAATGTGGTACCACACAGTAACAGTCAATTAAACCTGGATTCGGCCAGTATTTTAGAGGATAACACCGGTTAGGTCTGGGTTAGGTCTGGGATATGCCCGCATCTGGCTCATGATTTTGCCTTCTTCGCATACTTGTTGGCCAGATCCTGGGTTTTTTTCGTGTTTGAATCACGTAGTAATGTGGTAACACACTGAAGCAGTCAATTAAACCTGGTTTCGATCAATATTTTAGAGGATAACACCGGTTAGGTCTGGGTTAGGTCTGGGTTATGCCCGCATCTGGCTCATGATTATGCCTTCTTCGCATACCTGTTGGCCAGATCCTGGGTTTCTTCTGGTTTGAATCACGTAGTAATGTGGTACCACACAGTAACAGTCAATTAAACCTGGATTCGGTCAGTATTTTAGAGGATAACACCGGTTAGGTCTGGGTTAGGTCTGGGATGTGCGCGCATCTGGCTTATACTTTCGCCTTTTTCGCATACTTGTTGGCCAGATCCTGGGTTTTTTTCGTGTTTGAATCACGTAGTAATGTGGTACCACACTGAAGCAGTCAATTAAACCTGGTTTCGATCAATATTTTAGAGGATAACACCGGTTAGGTCTGGGTTAGGTCTGGGTTATGCCCGCATCTGGCTCATGATTTTGCCTTCTTCGCATACTTGTTGGCCAGATCTTGGGTTTTTTTCGTGTTTGAAACACGTAGTAATGTGGTAACACACTGAAGCAGTCAATTAAACCTGGTTTCGATCAATATTTCAGAGGATAACACCGGTTAGGTCTGGGTTAGGTCTGGGAAATGCGCGCATCTGGCTTATACTTTCGCCTTCTTCGCATACTTGTTGGCCAGATCCTGGGTTTTTTTCGTGTTTGAATCACGTAGTAATGTGGTAATACACTGAAGCAGTCAATTAAACCTGGTTTCGATCAATATTTCAGAGGATAACACCGGTTAGGTCTGCGTTAGGTCTGGGTTATGCCCGCATCTGGCTCATGATTTTGCCTTCTTCGCATACTTGTTGGCCAGATCCTGGGGTTTTTTCGTGTTTGAATCACGTAGTAATGTGGTAACACACTGAAGCAGTCTATTAAACGTGGATTCGGACAGTATTTTAGAGGATAACACCGGTTAGGTCTGGGTTAGGTCTGGGTTATGCCCGCATCTGGCTCATGATTTTGCCTTCTTCGCATACTTGTTGGCCAGATCCTGGGTTTTTTTCGTGTTTGAATCACGTAGTAATGTGGTAACACACTGAAGCTGTCAATTAAACCTGGTTTCGATCAATATTTTAGAGGATAACACCGGTTAGGTCTGGGTTAGGTCTGGGTTATGCCCGCATCTGGCTCATGATTTTGCCTTCTTCGCATACTTGTTGGCCAGATCTTGGGTTTTTTTCGTGTTTGAAACACGTAGTAATGTGGTAACACACTGAAGCAGTCAATTAAACCTGGTTTCGATCAATATTTCAGAGGATAACACCGGTTAGGTCTGGGTTAGGTCTGGGAAATGCGCGCATCTGGCTTATACTTTCGCCTTTTTCGCAAACTTGTTGGCCAGATCCTGGGTTTTTTTCGTGTTTGAATCACGTAGTAATGTGGTAACACACTGAAGCAGTCAATTAAACCTGGTTTCGGTCAATATTTCAGAGGATAACACCGGTTAGGTCTGGGTTAGATCTGGGAAATGCGCGCATCTGGCTTATACTTTCGCCTTTTTCGCAAACTTGTTGGCTAGATCCTGGGTTTTTTTCGGGTTTGAATAACGCAGTAATGTGGTACCACACTGAAGCAGTCAATTAAACCTGGTTTCGATCAATATTTCGGAGGATAACACCGGTTAGGTCTGGGTTAGGTCTGGGATATGCCCGCATCTGGCTCATGATTTTGCCTTCTTCGCAAACTTGTTGGCCAGATCCTGGGTATTTTCCGTGTTTGAATCACGTAGTAATATGGTAACACACTGAAGCAGTCAATTAAACCTGGTTTCGATCAATATTTCAGAGGATAACACCGGTTAGGTCTGGGTTAGGTCTGGGTTATGCCCGCATCTGGCTCATGATTTTGCCTTCTTCGCATACTTGTTGGCCAGATCCTGGGGTTTTTTCGTGTTTGAATCACGTAGTGATGTGGTAACACACTGAAGCAGTCTATTAAACCTGGATTCGGACAGTATTTTAGAGGATAACACCGGTTAGGTCTGGGTTAGGTCTGGGTTATGCCCGCATCTGGCTCATGATTTTGCCTTCTTCGCATACTTGTTGGCCAGATCCTGGGTTTTTTTCGTGTTTGAATCACGTAGTAATGTGGTACCACACTGAAGCAGTCAATTAAACCTGGTTTCGATCAATATTTTAGAGGATAACGCCGGTTAGGTCTGGGTTAGGTCTGGGAAATGCGCGCATCTGGCTTATACTTTCGCCTTCTTCGCATACTTGTTGGCCAGATCCTGGGTTTTTTTCGTGTTTGAATCACGTAGTAATGTGGTAATACACTGAAGCAGTCAATTAAACCTGGTTTCGATCAATATTTCAGAGGATAACACCGGTTAGGTCTGGGTTAGGTCTGGGTTATGCCCGCATCTGGCTCATGATTTTGCCTTCTTCGCATACTTGTTGGCCAGATCCTGGGGTTTTTTCGTGTTTGAATCACGTAGTAATGTGGTAACACACTGAAGCAGTCTATTAAACGTGGATTCGGACAGTATTTTAGAGGATAACACCGGTTAGGTCTGGGTTAGGTCTGGGTTATGCCCGCATCTGGCTCATGATTTTGCCTTCTTCGCATACTTGTTGGCCAGATCCTGGGTTTTTTTCGTGTTTGAATCACGTAGTAATGTGGTAACACACTGAAGCTGTCAATTAAACCTGGTTTCGATCAATATTTTAGAGGATAACACCGGTTAGGTCTGGGTTAGGTCTGGGTTATGCCCGCATCTGGCTCATGATTTTGCCTTCTTCGCATACTTGTTGGCCAGATCTTGGGTTTTTTTCGTGTTTGAAACACGTAGTAATGTGGTAACACACTGAAGCAGTCAATTAAACCTGGTTTCGATCAATATTTCAGAGGATAACACCGGTTAGGTCTGGGTTAGGTCTGGGTTATGCCCGCATCTGGCTTATACTTTCGCCTTTTTCGCAAACTTGTTGGCTAGATCCCGGGTTTTTTTCGGGTTTGAATAACGCAGTAATGTGGTACCACACTGAAGCAGTCAATTAAACCTGGTTTCGATCAATATTTTAGAGGATAACGCCGGTTAGGTCTGGGTTAGGTCTGGGAAATGCGCGCATCTGGCTTATACTTTCGCCTTTTTCGCAAACTTGTTGGCCAGATCCTGGGTTTTTTTCGTGTTTGAATCACGTAGTAATGTGGTAACACACTGAAGCAGTCAATTAAACCTGGTTTCGGTCAATATTTCAGAGGATAACACCGGTTAGGTCTGGGTTAGATCTGGGAAATGCGCGCATCTGGCTTATACTTTCGCCTTTTTCGCAAACTTGTTGGCTAGATCCTGGGTTTTTTTCGGGTTTGAATAACGCAGTAATGTGGTACCACACTGAAGCAGTCAATTAAACCTGGTTTCGATCAATATTTCAGAGGATAACACCGGTTAGGTCTGGGTTAGGTCTGGGATATGCCCGCATCTGGCTCATGATTTTGCCTTCTTCGCAAACTTGTTGGCCAGATCCTGGGTATTTTCCATGTTTGAATCACGTAGTAATATGGTAACACACTGAAGCAGTCAATTAAACCTGGTTTCGATCAATATTTCAGAGGATAACACCGGTTAGGTCTGGGTTAGGTCTGGGTTATACCCGCATCTGGCTCATGATTTTGCCTTCTTCGCATACTTGTTGGCCAGATCCTGGGGTTTTTTCGTGTTTGAATCACGTAGTGATGTGGTAACACACTGAAGCAGTCTATTAAACCTGGATTCGGACAGTATTTTAGAGGATAACACCGGTTAGGTCTGGGTTAGGTCTGGGTTATGCCCGCATCTGGCTCATGATTTTGCCTTCTTCGCATACTTGTTGGCCAGATCCTGGGTTTTTTTCGTGTTTGAATCACGTAGTAATGTGGTACCACACTGAAGCAGTCAATTAAACCTGGTTTCGATCAATATTTTAGAGGATAACGCCGGTTAGGTCTGGGTTAGGTCTGGGAAATGCGCGCATCTGGCTTATACTTTCGCCTTCTTCGCATACTTGTTGGCCAGATCCTGGGTTTTTTTCGTGTTTGAATCACGTAGTAATGTGGTAATACACTGAAGCAGTCAATTAAACCTGGTTTCGATCAATATTTCAGAGGATAACACCGGTTAGGTCTGGGTTAGGTCTGGGTTATGCCCGCATCTGGCTCATGATTTTGCCTTCTTCGCATACTTGTTGGCCAGGTCCTGGGTTTTTTTCGTGTTTGAATCACGTAGTAATGTGGTAATACACTGAAGCAGTCAATTAAACCTGGTTTCGATCAATATTTTAGAGGATAACACCGGTTAGGTCTGGGTTAGTTCTGGGTTATGCCCGCATCTGGCTCATGATTTTGCCTTCTTCGCATACATGTTGGCCAGATCCTGGGTTTTTTTCGTGTTTGAATCACGTAGTAATGTGGTAACACACTGAAGCTGTCAATTAAACCTGGTTTCGATCAATATTTTAGAGGATAACACCGGTTAGGTCTGGGTTAGGTCTGGGTTATGCCCGCATCTGGCTCATGATTTTGCCTTCTTCGCATACTTGTTGGCCAGATCTTGGGTTTTTTTCGTGTTTGAATCACGTAGTAATGTGGTAACACGGTGAAGCAGTCAATTAAACCTGGTTTCGATCAATATTTTAGAGGATAACACCGGTTAGGTCTGGGTTAGGTCTGGGTTATGCCCGCATCTGGCTCATGATTTTGCCTTCTTCGCATACTTGTTGGCCAGATCCTGGGGTTTTTTCGTGTTTGAATCACGTAGGAATGTGGTAACACACTGAAGCAGTCAATTAAACCTGGTTTCGATCAATATTTCAGAGGATAACACCGGTTAGGTCTGGGTTAGGTCTGGGTTATGCCCGCATCTGGCTCATGATTTTGCCTTCTTCGCATACTTGTTGGCCAGATCTTGGGTTTTTTTCGTGTTTGAATCACGTAGTAATGTGGTAACACACTGAAGCAGTCAATTAAACCTGGTTTCGATCAATATTTTAGAGGATAACACCGGTTAGGTCTGGGTTAGGTCTGGGTTATGCCCGCATCTGGCTCATGATTTTGCCTTCTTCGCATACTTGTTGGCCAGATCCTGGGGTTTTTTCGTGTTTGAATCACGTAGGAATGTGGTAACACACTGAAGCAGTCAATTAAACCTGGTTTCGATCAATATTTTAGAGGATAACACCGGTTAGGTCTGGGTTAGGTCTGGGTTATGCCCGCATCTGGCTCATGATTTTGCCTTCTTCGCATACTTGTTGGCCAGATCCAGGGTTTCTTTCGTGTTTGAATCACGTAGGAATGTGGTAACACACTGAAGCAGTCAATTAAACCTGGTTTCGATCAATATTTCAGAGGATAACACCGATTAGGTCTGGGTTAGGTCTGGGATAAGCGTGCATCTGGCTTATACTTTCGCCTTTTTCGCAAACTTGTTGGCCAGATCCTGGGGTTTTTTCGGGTTTGAATCACGTAGTAATGTGGTACCACACAGAAACAGTCCATTAAACCTGGATTCGGACAGTATTTTGGAGGATAACACTGGTTAGGCTTGGGTTTCGTCTGGGTTATGTCCGCACCTGGCTCATGATTTTGCCTTTTTCGCAAACTTGTTGGCCAGATCCTGGGTATTTTCCGTGTTTGAATCATGTAGTAATGTGGTAACACACTGAAGCAGTCAATAAAACCTGGTTTCGATCAATATTTTATAGGATAACACCGGTTAGGTCTGGGTTAGGTCTGGGTTATGCCCGCATCTGGCTCATGATTTTGCCTTCTTCGCATACTTGTTGGCCAGATCCTGGGGTTTTTTCGTGTTTGAATCACGTAGTAATGTGGTAACAAACTGAAACAGTCAATAAAACCTGGTTTCGATCAATATTTTAGAGGATAACACCGGTTAGGTCTGGGTTAGGTCTGAGATTTGCGCGCATCTGGCTTATACTTTCGCCATTTTCGCAAACTTGTTGGCCAGATCCTGGGTTTTTTTCGTGTTTGAATCTTGTAGTAATGTGGTAACACACTGAAGCAGTCAATAAAACCTGGTTTCGATCAATATTTCAGAGGATAACACCGGTTAGGTCTGGGTTAGGTCTGGGATATGCGCGCATCTGGCTTATACTTTCACCTTTTTCGCAAACTTGTTGGCCAGATCCTGGGCTTTTTTCGTGTTTGAATCACGTAGTAATGTGGTAACCCACTGAAGCAGTCAATTAAACCTGGTTTCGATCAATATTTTAGAGGATAACACCGGTTAGGTCTGGGATAGGTCCGGGATATGCCCGCATCTGGCTCATGATTTTGCCTTCTTCGCATACTTGTTGGCCAGATCCTGGGGTTTTTTCGTGTTTGAATCACGTAGTAATGTGGTAACAAACTGAAACAGTCAATAAAACCTGGCTTCGATCAATATTTTAGAGGATAACACCGGTTAGGTCTGGGTTAGGTCTGAGATTTGCGCGCATCTGGCTTATACTTTCGCCTTTTTCGCAAACTTGCTGGCCAGATCCTGGGTTTTTTTCGTGTTTGAATCATGTAGTAATGTGGTAACACACTGAAGCAGTCAATTAAACCTGGTTTCGATCAATATTTTAGAGGATAACACCGGTTAGGTCTGGGTTAGGTGTGGGTTATGCCCGCATCTGGCTCATTATTTTGCCTTCTTCGCATAGTTGTTGGCCAGATCCTGGGGTTTTTTCGTGTTTGAATCACGTAGTAATGTGGTAACACACTGAAGCAGTCAATTAAACCTGGTTTCGATCAATATTTTAGAGGATAACACCGGTTAGGTCTGGGATAGGTCCGGGATAGGCCCGCATCTGGCTCATGATTTTGCCTTCTTCGCATACTTGTTGGCCAGATCCTGGGTTTTTTTCGTGTTTGAATCACGTAGTAATGTGGTAACACACTGAAGCAGTCAATTAAACCTGGTTTCGATCAATATTTCAGAGGATAACACCGGTTAGGTCTGGGTTAGGTCTGGGATATGCGCGCATCTGGCTTATACTTTCGCCTTTTTCGCAAACTTGTTGGCTAGATCCTGGGTTTTTTTCCGGTTTGAATAACGCAGTAATGTGGTACCACACTGAAGCAGTCAATTAAACCTGGTTTCGATCAATATTCCAGAGGATAACACCGGTTAGGTCTGGGTTAGGTCTGGGATATGCGCGCATCTGGCTTATACTTTCACCTTTTTCGCAAACTTGTTGGCCAGATCCTGGGGTTTTTCGTGTTTGAATCACGTAGTAATGTGGTAACCCACTGAAGCAGTCAATTAAACCTGGTTTCGATCAATATTTTAGAGGATAACACCGGTTAGGTCTGGGATAGGTCCGGGATATGCCCGCATCTGGCTCATGATTTTGCCTTCTTCGCATACTTGTTGGCCAGATCCTGGGGTTTTTTCGTGTTTGAATCACGTAGTAATGTGGTAACAAACTGAAACAGTCAATAAAACCTGGTTTCGATCAATATTTTAGAGGATAACACCGGTTAGGTCTGGGTTAGGTCTGAGATTTGCGCGCATCTGGCTTATACTTTCGCCTTTTTCGCAAACTTGTGGGCCAGATCCTGGGTTTTTCCGTGTTTGAATCATGTAATAATGTGGTAACACACTGAAGCAGTCAATTAAACCTGGTTTCGATCAATATTTCAGAGGATAACACCGGTTAGGTCTGGGTTAGGTCTGGGATTTGCGCGCATCTGGCTTATACTTTCGCCTTTTTCGCAAACTTGTTGGCCAGATCCTGGGTATTTTCCGTGTTTGAAACACGTAGTAATGTGGTAACACACTGAAGCAGTCAATTAAACCTGGTTTCGATCAATATTTCAGAGGATAACGCCGGTTAGGTCTGGGTTAGGTCTGGGATTTGCGCGCATCTGGCTTATACTTTCGCCTTTTTCGCAAACTTGTTGGCCAGATCCTGGGTATTTTCCGTGTTTGAAACACGTAGTAATGTGGTAACACACTGAAGCAGTCAATTAAACCTGGTTTCGATCAATATTTCAGAGGATAACACCGGTTAGGTCTGGGTTAGGTCTGGGATATGCGCGCATCTGGCTTATACCTTCGCCTTTTTCGCAAACTTGTTGGCCAGATCCTGGGTTTTTTTCGTGTTTGAATCACGTAGTAATGTGGTAACACACTGAAGCAGTCAATTAAACCTGGTTTCGATCAATATTTTAGAGGATAACACCAGTTAGGTCTGGGTTAGGTCTGGGATTTGCAAGCATGTGGCTTATACTTTCGCCCTTTTTCGCAAACTTGTTGGCCAGATCCTGGGTATTTTCCGTGTTTGAATCACGTAGTAATGTGGTAACACACTGAAGCAGTCAATTAAACCTGGTTTCGATCAATATTTCAGAGGATAACACCGGTTAGGTCTGGGTTAGGTCTGGGTTATGCCCGCATCTGACTCATGATTTTGCCTTCTTCGCATACTTGTTGGCCAGATCCTGGGTTTTTTTCGTGTGTGAATCACGTAGTAATGTGGTAACACACTGAAGCAGTCAATTAAACCTGGTTTCGATCAATATTTCAGAGGATAACACCGGTTAGGTCTGGGTTAGGTGTGGGTTATGCGCGCATCTGGCTTATACTTTCGCCTTTTTCGCAAACTTGTTGGCCAGATCCTGGGTTTTTCCGTGTTTGAATCACGTAATAATGTGGTAACACACTGAAGCAGTCAATTAAACCTGGTTTCGATCAATATTTTAGAGGATAACACCGGTTAGGTCTGGGTTAGGTCTGGGATTTGCAAGCATCTGGCTTATAATTTCGCCCTTTTTCGCAAACTTGTTGGCCAGATCCTGGGTATTTTCCGTGTTTGAATCACGTAGTAATGTGGTAACACACTGAAGCAGTCAATTAAACCTGGTTTCGATCAATATTTTAGAGGATAACACCGGTTAGGTCTGGGTTAGGTCTGGGATATGCGCGCATCTGGCTTATACTTTCGCCTTTTTCGCAAACTTGTTGGCCAGATCCTGGGTTTTTTTCGTGTTTGAATCATGTAGTAATGTGGTAACCCACTGAAGCAGTCAATTAAACCTGGTTTCGATCAATATTTTAGAGGATAACACCGGTTAGGTCTGGGTTAGGTCTGGGATATGCGCGCATCTGGCTTATGCCTTCACCTTTTTCGCAAACTTGTTGGCCAGATCCTGGGTTTTTCCGTGTTTGAATCACGTAATAATGTGGTAACACACTGAAGCAGTCAATTAAACCTGGTTTCGATCAATATTTTAGAGGATAACACCGGTTAGGTCTGGGTTAGGTCTGGGTTATGCCCGCATCTGGCTCATGATTTTGCCTTCTTCGCATACTTGTTGGCCAGATCCTGGGTATTTTCCGTGTTTGAAACACGTAGTAATGTGGTAACACACTGAAGCAGTCAATTAAACCTGGTTTCGATCAATATTTCAGAGGATAACACCGGTTAGGTCTGGGATATGCGCGCATCTGGCTTATACTTTCGCCTTTTTCGCATACTTGTTGGCCAGATCCTGGGTTTTTTTCGTGTTTGAATCATGTAGTAATGTGGTAACACACTGAAGCAGTCAATTAAACCTGGTTTCGATCAATATTTTAGAGGATAACACCGGTTAGGTCTGGGTTAGGTCTGGGTTATGCCCGCATCTGACTCATGATTTTGCCTTCTTCGCATACTTGTTGGCCAGATCCTGGGGTTTTTTCGTGTTTGAATCACGTAGTAATGTGATAACACACTGAAGCAGTCAATTAAACCTGGTTTCGATGAATATTTTAGAGGATAACACCGGTTAGGTCTGGGATAGGTCCGGGATAGGCCCGCATCTGGCTCATGATTTTGCCTTCTTCGCATACTTGTTGGCCAGATCCTGGGTTTCTTTCGTGTTTGAATCACGTAGGAATGTGGTAACACACTGAAGCAGTCAATTAAACCTGGTTTCGATCAGTATTTTAGAGGATAACACCGGTTAGGTCTGGGTTAGGTCTGGGTTATGCCCGCATCTGGCTCATGATTTTGCCTTCTTCGCATACTTGTTGGCCAGATCCTGGGCTTTTTTCGTCTTTGAATCACGTAGTAATGTGGTAACACACTGAAGCAGTCACTTAAACCTGGTTTCGATCAATATTTTAGAGGATAACACCTGTTAGGTCTGGGTTAGGTCTGGGTTATGCCCGCATCTGGCTCATGATTTTGCCTTCTTCGCATACTTGTTGGCCAGATCCTGGGTTTCTTTCGTGTTTGAATCACGTAGGAATTTGGTAACACACTGAAGCAGTCAATTAAACCTTGTTTCGATCAATATTTTAGAGGATAACGCCGGTTAGGTCTGGGTTAGGCCTGGAAATGCGCGCATCTGGCTTATACTTTCGCCTTTTTCGCAAACTTGTTGGCCAGATCCTGGGGTTTTTTCGTGTTTGAATCACGTAGTAATGTGGTAACAAACTGAAACAGTCAATAAAACCTGGTTTCGATCAATATTTTAGAGGATAATACCGGTTAGGTCTGGGTTAGGTCTGAGATTTGCGCGCATCTGGCTTATACTTTCGCCTTTTTCGCAAACTTGTTGGCCAGATCCTGGGTTTTTTTCGTGTTTGAATCATGTAGTAATGTGGTAACACACTGAAGCAGTCAATTAAACCTGGTTTCGATCAACATTTTAGAGGATAACACCGGTTAGGTCTGGGTTAGGTTTGGGTTATGCCCGCATCTGGCTCATGATTTTGCCTTCGTCGCATACTTGTTGGCCAGATCCTGGGCCTTTTTCGTGTTTGAATCACGTAGTAATGTGGTAACACACTGAAGCAGTCACTTAAATCTGGTTTCGATCAATATTTTAGAGGATAACACCGGTTAGGTCTGGGATAGATCCGGGATAGGCCCGCATCTGGCTCATGATTTTGCCTTCTTCGCATACTTGTTGGCCAGATAAGGGTTTTTTTCGTGTTTGAATCACGTAGTAATGTGGTAACACACTGAAGCAGTCAATTAAACCTGGTTTCGATCAATATTTCAGAGGATAACACCGGTTAGGTCTGGGTTAGGTCTGGGATATGCGCGCATCTGGCTTATACTTTCGCCTTTTTCGCAAACTTGTTGGCCAGATCCTGGGTTTTTTTCGTGTTTGAAACACGTAGTAATGTGGTAACACACTGAAGCAATCAATTAAACCTGGTTTCGATCAATATTTTAGAGGATAACACCGGTTAGGTCTGGGTTAGGTCTGGGATATGCGCACATCTGGCTTATACTTTCGCCTTTTTCGCAAACTTGTTGGCCAGATCCTGGGTATTTTCCGTGTTTGAAACACGTAGTAATGTGGTAACACACTGAAGCAGTCAATTAAACCTGGTTTCGATCAATATTTCAGAGGATAACACCGGTTAGGTCTGGGTTAGGTCTGGGATATGCGCGCATCTGGCTTATACTTTCGCCTTTTTCGCAAACTTGTTGGCCAGATCCTGGGTTTTTTTCGTGTTTGAATCATGTAGTAATGTGGTAACACACTGAAGCAGTCAATTAAACCTGGTTTCGATCAATATTTTAGAGGATAACACCGGTTAGGTCTGGGTTAGGTCCGGGATAGGCCCGCATCTGGCTCATGATTTTGCCTTCTTCGCATACTTGTTGGACAGATCCTGGGTATTTTCCGTGTTTGAAACACGTAGTAATGTGGTAACACACTGAAGCAGTCAATTAAACCTGGTTTCGATCAATATTTCAGAGGATAACACCGGTTAGGTCTGGGTTAGGTCTGGGATATGCGCGCATCTGGCTTATACTTTCGCCTTTTTCGCAAACTTGTTGGCCAGATCCTGGGTTTTTTTCGTGTTTGAATCATGTAGTAATGTGGTAACACACTGAAGCAGTCAATTAAACCTGGTTTCGATCAATATTTTAGAGGATAACACCGGTTAGGTCTGGGTTAGGTCGGGGTTATGCCCGCATCTGACTCATGATTTTGCCTTCTTCGCATACTTGTTGGCCAGATCCTGGGCTTTTTTCGTGTTTGAATCACGTAGTAATGTGGTAACACACTGAAGCAGTCATTTAAACCTGGTTTCGATCAATATTTTAGAGGATAACACCGGTTAGGGCTGGGATAGATCCGGGATAGGCCCGCATCTGGCTCATGATTTTGCCTTCTTCGCATACTTGTTGGCCAGATAAGGGTTTTTTTCGTGTTTGAATCACGTAGTAATGTGGTAACACACTGAAGCAGTCAATTAAACCTGGTTTCGATCAATATTTCAGAGGATAACACCGGTTAGGTCTGGGTTAGGTCTGGGATTTGCGCGCATCTGGCTTATACTTTCGCCTTTTTCGCAAACTTGTTGGCCAGATCCTGGGTATTTTCCGTGTTTGAATCACGTAGTAATGTGGTAACACACTGAAGCAGTCAATTAAAGCTGGTTTCGATCAATATTTCAGAGGATAACACCGGTTAGGTCTGGGTTAGGTCTGGGATATGCGCGCATCTGGCTTATACTTTCGCCTTTTTCGCAAACTTGTTGACCAGATCCTGGGTTTTTTTCGTGTTTGAATCATGTAGTAATGTGGTAGCCCACTGAAACAGTCAATTAAACCTGGTTACGATCAATATTTTAGAGGATAACGCCGGTTAGGTCTGGGTTAGGTCTGGGATATGCGCGCATCTGGCTTATACTTTCGCCTTTTTCGCAAACTTGTTGGCTAGATCCTGGGTTTTTTTCGGGTTTGAATAACGCAGTAATGTGGTACCACACTGAAGCAGTCAATTAAACCTGGTTTCGATCAATATTTTAGAGGATAACGCCGGTTAGGTCTGGGTTAGGTCTGGGAAATGCGCGCATCTGGCTTATACTTTCGCCTTTTTCGCAAACTTGTTGGCCAGATCCTGGGTTTTTTCCGTGTTTGAATCACGTAGTAATGTGGTAACCCACTGAAGCAGTCAATTAAACCTGGTTTCGATCAATATTTTAGAGGATAACACCGGTTAGGTCTGGGTTAGGTCTGGGATATGCGCGCATCTGCCTTATACTTTCGCCTTTTTCGCAAACTTGTTGGCCAGATCCTGGGTTTTTTTCGTGTTTGAATCACGTAGTAATGTGGTAACACACTGAAGCAGTCAATTAAACCTGGTTTCGATCAATATTTTAGAGGATAACACCGGTTAGGTCTGGGTTAGGTCTGGGATATGCGCGCATCTGCCTTATACTTTCGCCTTTTTCGCAAACTTGTTGGCCAGATCCTGGGTTTTTTTCGTGTTTGAATCACGTAGTAATGTGGTACCACACTGAAGCAGTCAATTAAACCTGGTTTCGATCAATATTTCAGAGGACAACACCGGTTAGGTCTGGATTAGGTCTGGGTTATGCCCGCATCAGGCTCATGATTTTGCCTTCTTCGCATACTTGTTGGCCAGATCCTGGGTTTTTTTCGTGTTTGAATCACGTAGTAATGTGGTAGCACACTGAAGCAGTCAATTAAACCTGGTTTCGACGAATATTTTAGAGGATAACACCGGTTAGGTCTGGGTTAGGTCTGGGTTATGCCCGCATCTGGCTCATGATTTTGCCTTCTTCGCATACTTGTTGGCCAGATCCTGGGTTTTTTTCGTGTTTGAATCACGTACTAATGTGGTAACACACTGAAGCAGTCAATTAAACCTGGTTTCGATCAATATTTTAGAGGATAACACCGGTTAGGTCTGGGTTATGTCTGGGTTATGCCCGCATCTGGCTCATGATTATGCCTTCTTCGCATACTTGTTGGCCAGATCCTGGGTTTCTTCTGGTTTGAATCATGTAGTAATGTGGTAACACACTCAAGCAGTCAATCAAACCTGGTTTCGATCAATATTTTAGAGGATAACACCGGTTAGGTCTGGCTTAGGACTGGGTTATGCCCGCATCTGGCTCATGATTTTGCCTTTTTCGCAAACTTGTTGGCCAGATCTTGGGTTTTTTTCGTGTTTGAATCACGTAGTAATGTGGTAACACACTGAAGCAGTCAATTAAACCTGGTTTCGATCAATATTTTAGAGGATAACACCGGTTAGGTCTTGGTTAGGTCTGGGTTATACCAGCATCTGGCTCATGATTTTGCCTTCTTCGCATACGTGTTGGCCACGTGTTGACGATAAAACTGTAAGATAAAGGATGAATTAAGTTCCAAGTCCCTAAAATTTTCCAAATCATAGATTTAAAAATGATTTAGATATTTACATGATTTTAGTGTGGGTATTTATACAAGTATGTAAATCTCTATTTATGCATAACATGTTACCCCTAAATGGGCAAGTTAATGAATTATATACATGTTAATTGTATAATAATAACCCTTTGTTCCTCATAAAAATTCACAACTGAATTGCTACCATTCTAAAAAAATCCATCCCAAAATATATTATCAAAACTAGTAATAAATTATTTGAACAAGGTGATAACAGATTTGAAATATTTAATAAAATTTAAATACCAGAGATTGATAGTATTAATAAAAGATAATATTAATACTATTTTGACACTGTTATTTGATTTTAATATTAATTATAGATACTTTGATTATTGATTTATTAAAACATAAAGTTAATGAAGTCCCAGTAGATTATAAATATTTTAAAGAGCATGAATTAGCATAGAATTTCATAAAAAATTTGATGAGTGATAGAAGTAACTTGAATAATCTGAATTTTGTAGCTTTTACTATATCTTTGGATATGGAATCACAGATTCATTTTATTAATAAAAATAGAGATAGTACTGATGATTTACTCAGGCTCGTTAAAGTAAGTGGGCCAAGTGGGAAGAATATTAAGATAGATGGATAGATATTGGTAAAAGTATACTTCTTGTCCTTATATAGGAAATCTTTAATATTACAAATAAACTCTTTCTGTAAAATCTTGAACTTATCATTATAATTTATAGAATTAAAGTCAACGCATCTAATAATGAAAGTGAACTGAAGTATTTTATAGACTTGTCAAGAACGTTTTTTGGTATATTCCTAGCAAACGACCCGTTCAACGATCGGGATGAGTTATACGTAATTCGATTCGTCTAATTCAGTATATTATTTCATTAGTATATGCATTTCATTATCTGCGGAAATTCGGTATTTTTACAAAGTAACTAAGTATTTTAAATATATTCTGACAGGTTCACAGGTGGAAACAAGTGACTGTCGTTACCTGTGTTCAAAATGCCAGCTAGTAAAATGCTAATTTGTTAACAATAACATTTGTTGAATGAAATTTCTGCTATTTCTGCAAATATCTCATTGAATAAATCACCATCTTTCTATTATATATACATTTACTAAATACATAATGGCTCAGGTATCCAATGAAGTTACTCTTATTGGAAATATAAAATATTGATAGTATTATATGTTAGAAAAAAGTGGTGTCTTCAATTTAATTCATGTAAGCATCAGTAATGAGATCTTGAAAATTGACGCTGTGATTAATTTTCAAATGGCCTCTGTGCCATTATTTCTACAACAAAATGTTGATTCATCAGTCTCTATCTACTCTACCCTTCCACAATTGCTGCGCAGTATTTTTATTTAATGTTAGTTATATAATATATCACGACATTGCTCATAATTATACGTTAGCATATATGGTAATTTTAAAACAATATCTGTAACTGAGTTTGTTTTTAGAAAACCACGTTCTTTGCTTTTCAAATATCTTTATATAATGCAATGGCTTTTAAAAACTAAGGGTATAAACATCTCACCGTAAACCGTAAATAGTTTACATTTTAAAGATCCAGAAACAGGCGCTCATACGAATAAAACAGAAACTACGTGGAAGCATAGTAAACACTTTTTGCCTGAATATTGTCGGTTAGTATTTGCAGTTCCACACGTTTTTTAATATGTTTTTCTAACATATAATACAAAATAATAAATATTATATTTTCTATTTTCAGCAAAAAAGATAATTTCATTGGGTACTTAAGCCATTACGTGTTTTATAAACCTTCCAAGCAAGGAAAGGATGATTTATTTAATCAGTTCTTAAAAGAAATTTCAGAAATTTCATTTGATGATGATTGATTCTGTAAAAAATCAAAATATACCAGACTTAGATGATAATGAAATTTAATAATAAAAACAAGTTAAGCCAACGTACTGCGTGCAATAGTAATTTACTATATATTGTAAACACTGTCAGCGGCGGGGAGACATTTTTTACTGTTGCTGCATGTACTGTCTACATACCTGGTTTTAATACTGTCCACCTGACCGACTCGTGGAAGTTCTATGCCTAAAAAAATGATTTTTATGCATCATACAAATTCTTCTACAAATTCCCATTTGACAATGTAGAATAGATCCAATTAGATAAATTATTTATAATTTTTAAAATGAACATAGCAACGATTTAATGTTAATCATTACATTACCAATCTTTCCAGATATTAGTTTAAAACCATCACCAACTTTAATATCAACCGGGTTTTGTAGATTTTTGGATTCATAAAAGTACTCATCTGTGTTTATTATGTGATCTGAGCAACCACTATCTAGTAGCCATTTAATATTTCTACTTCTTCTATTTTGCTACTTTTCATTACTTCAACCTTGAATGAATTGTAATTTCTACTGTCATCTAGACTCGAATTTCCAGCCACTTTTCTATCGTGTCTATTTTGTATATGTTTGAAAAGGTTGCCTTTTGTAATAATTATTAAAGTTTTCTGGGCAGTAACGTTGGATGTGCCCTGACTTATTACACTGACTTAACATACCGCTTCAGTAGTCGTTGCACTGCTATGCTGATTATCCTTTGAATTGAGATACTTGTTCTGATTGCGTTGTACGTGTCGAAACCTATGACCTCTAGGATTTTTAGTTAAATTTGAACTAAACGTGCGAGTGTAATTTCTGCTGTACTCAAAGTAGTAACTTTTACCGTTTCTCTTTTGATACTCTAACAGTAATTTAGATTTTACATACTCAACTGTTTTCTCCTTCGTTGGCAGTGCATCAATAATATCAACAATACGTGAGAAGTTAACGTTAATAACAGATAATTCAATTTATCCTCTTCATTCACAGTCTCACCAGTATTTTTGAGCCTATTTATATGCGTTTCAAATTCGTTAAAGAAGTCACTTGGATTTTCACCTTCTTTCATTTTTAATTCTAACAATCTTCTTTTACACAATAGCTTTACTGCACTGTTTTTAACTAGATAAATTTCGTCAAGCTTTGCAATCATATTTTTCGCAGTCGTTTCTGATATTATTAATTCTAACTGAGTGTTTGAAATACTGTTTACGATGTAACTTTTTGCTTTAATTTCCTTTTTTATTCCAATCTTCGACTCTTATTTCAGCCGGTCTTTCATCATGTAGAATAACCTCGTTACAGTCTTTCATTTCTAAAAATAAATTTAGCCTGAATTTCCAGTTCCATAAAATATTTGTAACATGAAATCGTCCTTTTTTTCACTTGCCATGCTTCAAACTTAGGTTATCTTCCTTTCACAACTAAATTTCTTTTCTTTACTGTTAACGAACAAACCACGGACCTCTGCTACCATGTTAAAATACTGTTTATATTATTTATTATAATGAATCTTGTTACAAAACAAACACACTTATTTTCCATTGTGAAAAGAAAACTTAAAAACTAAAAGAACATTCCTCGACGTGTGCTTCTCTCACAAACACACACACACACTCCTAAACACTAAAGAAACTAACGAATTTTAAGTCATATTTCTAACAATAACAGTAACAGTTTATAAAAAAATAACGAATTTCCACAGATGCATAGAAATGCATATCAATAATGTACTGAATTAGGCGAATCGAATAATGTATAACTCACCCCGATCCGTGAACGGGCCTAGCGTTTGCTAGGAATGTTCCATAACTTTTCAACAAAGTCTAAAATTTTTCCCAAGGGTTTTTGAATACCTATACACTGTATAGATATCCTGTTTCCTTCAACCGAACGACACGTGTCCCTAAAAAATATATTTATAAAGTAAGTCGGTCAAGTAGGAAGAATATTCAGATATTTAAGAATATGAATGTATTGGTAAAAATATCCATTCCTCTTACCTTTATGTCCTGTGTATTGGATAATATAGATTTACATACTTTTACCGCTGAATTCGAAATTCTGAACTAAACATAGGTACAGGACTCGTCAAAACCGTTTTTCATTCTTTTTATAGTTTTATCTGTTTTCCAAAAAACAACCAATTAAATTAAGTTGCAAGAATGCAAAAGCGATAAAACTTACAGAGGCTTTAAATGTTTACTTAAGACTTTGCCTTTTGTAAAAACCGGCGATATTGACTGTGTGTGTGTGTGTGTGTAAATCGTCGTACGTTCGTGCCCGGTGCAGTAAAACACGTGCATCGATCTAAGTTACGTACGTTCCTCACGTGCCACTTTCTCAATCTATACTTTTAAATAAAAATTTTCGATGAGGTGCATTTGTAGCTATTACGTGTAGCATCATGAGCAAACTCTTAGAAAATCACTCCTACTCCTCATTTGGACAGAATTTTTACTTTCATGATTATAGCGAAAAGTCGTTTTCCTGCTCGGGGAACACATATGTACAGGGTGTTCGGCCACCCCTGGGAAAAATTTTAATGGGGGATTCTAGATGCCAAAATACGAAAATACAGACGAAAATCAAGAATACCAATTTGTTGATAGAGGCTACGTTAAAAAGTTATTAACAATTAAACTAAAAAATTTCAAATCGTTCTGGAAAAATTGTTATCGGTTGCGGGGGTCAATTACAATCATTTTTGGTGAATACACATACCTCCGAAATCTTACCCACTTTCGAGATAAAAATTCGAGAATGTGTGAAATTTGTTCGATGGAAAAGAAAAATTTCAAATCGTTTTGGAAAAATTATCTTCGGTTGCGGGGGTTACTTACAACCATTTTGGGTGAATCGTCATATCCCCCTAATCATGCGCATTTTCGAGAAAGAAATTCAGTACGGGCGGAACTTTAAACGTTAACAACTTTTTAATAAAGCCTCCATTAACAAATTGGTATTCTTGATTTTCGTCTTACTTTGGTCTCTAGAATCCCCTGGGAGAAATTGTAATGGGAGATTCTAGAGGTTAAAGTAGAACGAAAATCAAGAATACCAATTTGTTGATGGAGTAATACGATACTAAACAAAGTTATTGACGTTTAAAGTTCCGCTCTTACTTTCGAATTTTTTTCTCGAAAATGCGCAGGATTTCGTATGTGGTATGTCTATTCACCGAAAATAATTGTAATTGACCCCCGAAACCGAAAGTAATTTTGTTCAGAACGATTTGAAATTTTCTTTTTCTTTCGTCGAAAAATTTAGGCACTGCCTGTCGATTTTTCTTAAAAATTCCTTTCTGATTTTTATTCAGTTTGTAAAATAGTTGTTTAATAATACTCTTTGTGTAGGTACCCATGAGCTCTACTCGCGAAAAAAAAACGTTTCATTGGAATATATTCACTATTCACTATATCAGTAGGAGTTGCGGGGGCTGTTTGAAAATTTGACCAGTTATATGGGATTTTTCTCACTTTACGGGGTCAAGGAACAACTTTTCCAACATCTCTACATATTCTCCATTAAAATATGCGTTGTGTTGCTGTTTGAAACATTAAAATCGTTCGATCCGGCTGTCGACCAAAAAAAAAAAATGCTTGTTACTGACCCCTGCAACGAAAACTAATTCTTCCAAGACGATTCGAAATTCTTTTTTACTTGAATTTTTTTTGTCGAAACTGAGTAGGATTTCGGGGGTACGATTCTAACTGACCTCCGCGACCAACAATAATTTTTTCAGAACGATTTGAAATTTTTTTATTTAATGTTATTAATAACTACTTTTTAACGAAACCTCAGTCGAAAAATTGATATTCTTAATTTTCGTCTTATTTTGGCTTCTAGAATCTCCCATTAAAATTTTTCCCAGGTGTGGCCAAACACCCTGTATATATTAAATCAATATTAATGAAATTACACCTTGACCGAATTCATTTCAATCCCCACACTAATACATATATTGTGTGTATGTACCATAAATGGTCGAGAATGGAGTCACCTTTCCTATACTGGTATTATTAGATGGTCGCAGGTCCTGCATAAATTTCAATTTACATAATTTTTGTTTTGAGTAAACTCATTTTACTTTTTTGTATATTATTACCTAATGCAACTCATATTTTCCAGCCATGCGATGTAGGAATATTTAGACGATTAAAAGTTGCATGGCGAAGGGTAGTGCAGGAACATAGACAAAGTACGTAGGTAGACTAAACCCATTACGAAGGTGAATTTCGCACCAATATATCATACCATATATAAATTCCATGAAGAAGGAAATGCTTTTAAAGCTTGTGGTGGCCTATGACCGTTTAACTCAAATACAATTTACTAGACAAAACGTATTTCAGAAAGAAGAAAATAAATTAGAATTCATGTCGCCAGATGAAACTGACATCAATGACAGCAATATAGGTAGTTTTACATAGCATTCAAGAGCATATTCCAGATGATCTGAGAGGGGAACAATTTTCTTTTCTATATAGAAAATATTAAAATACAATCGGGACACAACTAAGACACAACACAAGACACAACTCGCAGAGAGAAAGCACTGCTGATGTTCAACGCAGTGCAGTTCATAGTAACAGTAAAACCAATACCAGTGTAGAAGACTAATTTAACAACGTTTCGCTAGAAGAAACTAATATATGATATACTGATCATTAATTAACTTTAATATTTCATGACAATGATGCTTTTACTTTTTTCTAATGGGAATTGTTTTGTTTCCGATGGTACTGAAATCAAACTACATTAATTCTACAACGTTACTTTACTTATTTTCTCGTAAAGACAAAGATTCTTCAGAATCTATTCTGGATAAACATTATCAACATTATCAAAAGATTGAAAAAACAACAAAGAAAAGAAAAGAAAAGAAAAGAAATATAGAAAGAGTGTGTGCAATCAAAGTTACATCAAAGACATGAAAATAGGCTCAGCTTGAAAAAATAGAAGCAATTGATAACCAGGAAAAAGAAAAACAAAGAATGAAAGAAGAACGATTAGAAAAGAAAAAAACAAGCCGAGAAATTAAAAGAAGAAAAGCTATTGAAAAAAGAAAGAAAAACAGAAAAATGAAAAGGAAAAGGAGAAAGAAAAGCAAGACGAAGAGAAGGAGAAATGTAAAACTCAAACTAAAAATAAAAATAAAGTTAAGAACGTGAAAAGAAAATAATAAATAATATTATTGTGTTGTTTTTACAGGGTGAATGTAGTAACTGAACCAGGTGGTTATGACTATGCAACATTTTTATTAGCATCTTTTTCAAACTCCACTTGGAACAACACTGTACGTATGTATGTATGGGATTATCAGGAACCGTGTTTGTTCGTTAATCGGCACACTCGTATTTATTTCGTTAAACACAGTCACACCTACTACGTACTTTTCTTCAATCTTTCTCTCTTCCGTGCTGTCTTTTCTCGCTTTCTGGGTTATTCACCCATCAGCTGTTCGGCCGTACGCTCGCCGCGTGTTGACGGCTTTTTCGGCGGTAACCGTCTTCGCTCGTGCAAGCTCGTGGACAGCGAACGATTCGCTGTACGGCCAAAAATTCGTGCGCGATTTAATAATTTTCAACTGCACGGTTCCCTACATACAGGGTGTTCGGCCATCCATGGGAAAAATTTTAATGGGGGATTCTAGAGGTAAAAATAAGACGAAAATCAAGAATACCAATTTGTTGATGGAGGCACTGTTAAAAAGTTATTAATGTTTAAAGTTCCGCTCGTACTGAATTTTTTTCTCGAAAATGCGCAAGATTTCGGGGGTATGTCTATACATAAAAAATGATTGTCACCGACCCTCGCAACTGAAAATAATTTTTCACAGAACGATTTGAAATCTTTTTTTTTCATCGAAAAATATAGGCACCCGATTAGATTTTCGGTAAGGAATTTTTTCCTCGAAAGTGCGTAGGATTTCGGGGGTATGTGTAATGACCAAAAATGATTGTAATTGACCCCTGCAACCGAAAATAATTTTTTTAGAAAAATTTTTGAAAAATTTCTTTTTCGCCGAAAAATATCAACACATACTCGAATTTTTTTCTCGAAACTGAGTAGGATTTCGAATATATGTCTATTCACTGAAAATGCTTGTAATTGACCTCCGCAGCCGAAAATAATTTTTCCGGAACGATTTGAAATTTTTGAATTTAATTGTTAATAACTTTTTAACGAAGCCTCCATCAACAAATTGGTATTCTTGATTTTCGTCTTAGTTTGGCCTCTAGAATCTCCTATTAAAATGTTTCTCAGGGCTGGCCGAACACCCTGTATACTACTATGTTGGTTTGTTCCGGTTTGAATCACGCAGTAATGTGGGCCCACAACGAAGCAGTCAATTAAACCTGATTTCGATCAATATTTTAGAGGATAACACCGGTTAGGTCTGGGTCAGGTCTGGGTTATGCCCGCATCTGGCTCATGATTATGCCTTCTTCGCATACTTGTTGGCCAGATCCTGGGTTTTTTTCGGGTTTGAATCACGTAGTAATGTGGTACCACACAGTAACAGTCAATTAAACCTGGATTCGGCCAGTATTTTAGAGGATAACACCGGTTAGGTCTGGGTTAGGTCTGGGATATGCCCGCATCTGGCTCATGATTTTGCCTTCTTCGCATACTTGTTGGCCAGATCTTGGGTTTTTTTCGTGTTTGAATCACGTAGTAATGTGGTAACACACTGAAGCAGTCAATTAAACCTGGTTTCGATCAATATTTTAGAGGATAACACCGGTTAGGTCTGGGTTAGGTCTGGGTTATGCCCGCATCTGGCTCATGATTTTGCCTTCTTCGCATACTTGTTGGCCAGATCCTGGGGTTTTTTCGTGTTTGAATCACGTAGGAATGTGGTAACACACTGAAGCAGTCAATTAAACCTGGTTTCGATCAATATTTCAGAGGATAACACCGGTTAGGTCTGGGTTAGGTCTGGGTTATGCCCGCATCTGGCTCATGATTATGCCTTCTTCGCATACTTGTTGGCCAGATCTTGGGTTTTTTTCGTGTTTGAATCACGTAGTAATGTGGTAACCCACTGAAGCAGTCAATTAAACCTGGTTTCGATCAATATTTTAGAGGATAACACCGGTTAGGTCTGGGATAGGTCCGGGATATGCCCGCATCTGGCTCATGATTTTGCCTTCTGCGCATACTTGTTGGCCAGATCCTGGGGTTTTTTCGTGTTTGAATCACGTAGTAATGTGGTAACAAACTGAAACAGTCAATAAAACCTGGCTTCGATCAATATTTTAGAGGATAACACCGGTTAGGTCTGGGTTAGGTCTGAGATTTGCGCGCATCTGGCTTATACTTTCGCCTTTTTCGCAAACTTGCTGGCCAGATCCTGGGTTTTTTTCGTGTTTGAATCATGTAGTAATGTGGTAACACACTGAAGCAGTCAATTAAACCTGGTTTCGATCAATATTTTAGAGGATAACACCGGTTAGGTCTGGGTTAGGTCTGGGTTATGCCCGCATCTGGCTCATGATTTTGCCTTCTTCGCATAGTTGTTGGCCAGATCCTGGGGTTTTTTCGTGTTTGAATCACGTAGTAATGTGGTAACACACTGAAGCAGTCAATTAAACCTGGTTTCGATCAATATTTTAGAGGATAACACCGGTTAGGTCTGGGATAGGTCCGGGATAGGCCCGCATCTGGCTCATGATTTTGCCTTCTTCGCATACTTGTTGGCCAGATCCTGGGTTTTTTTCGTGTTTGAATCACGTAGTAATGTGGTAACACACTGAAGCAGTCAATTAAACCTGGTTTCGATCAATATTTCAGAGGATAACACCGGTTAGGTCTGGGTTAGGTCTGGGATATGCGCGCATCTGGCTTATACTTTCGCCTTTTTCGCAAACTTGTTGGCTAGATCCTGGGTTTTTTTCCGGTTTGAATAACGCAGTAATGTGGTACCACACTGAAGCAGTCAATTAAACCTGGTTTCGATCAATATTCCAGAGGATAACACCGGTTAGGTCTGGGTTAGGTCTGGGATATGCGCGCATCTGGCTTATACTTTCACCTTTTTCGCAAACTTGTTGGCCAGATCCTGGGGTTTTTTCGTGTTTGAATCACGTAGTAATGTGGTAACCCACTGAAGCAGTCAATTAAACCTGGTTTCGATCAATATTTTAGAGGATAACACCGGTTAGGTCTGGGATAGGTCCGGGATATGCCCGCATCTGGCTCATGATTTTGCCTTCTTCGCATACTTGTTGGCCAGATCCTGGGGTTTTTTCGTGTTTGAATCACGTAGTAATGTGGTAACAAACTGAAACAGTCAATAAAACCTGGTTTCGATCAATATTTTAGAGGATAACACCGGTTAGGTCTGGGTTAGGTCTGAGATTTGCGCGCATCTGGCTTATACTTTCGCCTTTTTCGCAAACTTGTTGGCCAGATCCTGGGTTTTTCCGTGTTTGAATCATGTAATAATGTGGTAACACACTGAAGCAGTCAATTAAACCTGGTTTCGATCAATATTTCAGAGGATAACACCGGTTAGGTCTGGGTTAGGTCTGGGATTTGCGCGCATCTGGCTTATACTTTCGCCTTTTTCGCAAACTTGTTGGCCAGATCCTGGGTATTTTCCGTGTTTGAAACACGTAGTAATGTGGTAACACACTGAAGCAGTCAATTAAACCTGGTTTCGAACAATATTTCAGAGGATAACACCGGTTAGGTCTGGGTTAGGTCTGGGATATGCGCGCATCTGGCTTATACTTTCGCCTTTTTCGCAAACTTGTTGGCCAGATCCTGGGTTTTTTTCGTGTTTGAATCATGTAGTAATGTGGTAACACACTGAAGCAGTCAATTAAACCTGGTTTCGATCAATATTTCAGAGGATAACACCGGTTAGGTCTGGGTTAGGTCTGGGATATGCGCGCATCTGGCTTATACTTTCGCCTTTTTCGCAAACTTGTTGGCCAGATCCTGGGTTTTTTTCGTGTTTGAATCACGTAGTAATGTGGTAACACACTGAAGCAGTCAATTAAACCTGGTTTCGATCAATATTTTAGAGGATAACACCGGTTAGGTCTGGGTTAGGTCTGGGATTTGCAAGCATGTGGCTTATACTTTCGCCCTTTTTCGCAAACTTGTTGGCCAGATCCTGGGTATTTTCCGTGTCTGAATCACGTAGTAATGTGGTAACACACTGAAGCAGTCAATTAAACCTGGTTTCGATCAATATTTCAGAGGATAACACCGGTTAGGTCTGGGTTAGGTCTGGGATATGCGCGCATCTGGCTTATACTTTCGCCTTTTTCGCAAACTTGTTGGCCAGATCCTGGGTTTTTTTCGTGTTTGAATCATGTAGTAATGTGGTAACACACTGAAGCAGTCAATTAAACCTGGTTTCGATCAATATTTTAGAGTATAACACCGGTTAGGACTGGGCTAGGTCTGGGTTATGCCCGCATCTGACTCATGATTTTGCCTTCTTCGCATACTTGTTGGCCAGATCCTGGGTTTTTTTCGTGTGTGAATCACGTAGTAATGTGGTAACACACTGAAGCAGTCAATTAAACCTGGTTTCGATCAATATTTCAGAGGATAACACCGGTTAGGTCTGGGTTAGGTCTGGGATATGCGCGCATCTGGCTTATACTTTCGCCTTTTTCGCAAACTTGTTGGCCAGATCCTGGGTTCTTCCGTGTTTGAATCACGTAATAATGTGATAACACACTGAAGCAGTCAATTAAACCTGGTTTCGATCAATATTTTAGAGGATAACACCGGTTAGGTCTGGGTTAGGTCTGGGATTTGCAAGCATCTGGCTTATACTTTCGCCCTTTTTCGCAAACTTGTTGGCCAGATCCTGGGTATTTTCCGTGTTTGAATCACGTAGTAATGTGGTAACACACTGAAGCAGTCAATTAAACCTGGTTTCGATCAATATTTTAGAGGATAACACCGGTTAGGTCTGGGTTAGGTCTGGGATATGCGCGCATCTGGCTTATACTTTCGCCTTTTTCGCAAACTTGTTGGCCAGATCCTGGGTTTTTTTCGTGTTTGAATCATGTAGTAATGTGGTAACCCACTGAAGCAGTCAATTAAACCTGGTTTCGATCAATATTTTAGAGGATAACACCACTTAGGTCTGGGTTAGGTCTGGGATATGCGCGCATCTGGCTTATACTTTCACCTTTTTCGCAAACTTGTTGGCCAGATCCTGGGTTTTTCCGTGTTTGAATCACGTAATAATGTGGTAACACACTGAAGCAGTCAATTAAACCTGGTTTCGATCAATATTTTAGAGGATAACACCGGTTAGGTCTGGGTTACGTCTGGGTTATGCCCGCATCTGGCTCATGATTTTGCCTTCTTCGCATACTTGTTGGCCAGATCCTGGGTATTTTCCGTGTTTGAAACACGTAGTAATGTGGTAACACACTGAAGCAGTCAATTAAACCTGGTTTCGATCAATATTTCAGAGGATAACACCGGTTAGGTCTGGGTTAGGTCTGGGATATGCGCGCATCTGGCTTACACTTTCGCCTTTTTCGCATACTTGTTGGCCAGATCCTGGGTTTTTTTCGTGTTTGAATCATGTAGTAATGTGGTAACACACTGAAGCAGTCAATTAAACCTGGTTTCGATCAATATTTTAGAGGATAACACCGGTTAGGTCTGGGTTAGGTCTGGGATATGCCCGCATCTGACTCATGATTTTGCCTTCTTCGCATACTTGTTGGCCAGATCCTGGGGTTTTTTCGTGTTTGAATCACGTAGTAATGTGATAACACACTGAAGCAGTCAATTAAACCTGGTTTCGATGAATATTTTAGAGGATAACACCGGTTAGGTCGGGGATAGGTCCGGGATAGGCCCGCATCTGGCTCATGATTTTGCCTTCTTCGCATACTTGTTGGCCAGATCCTGGGGTTTTTTCGTGTTTGAATCACGTAGTAATGTGATAACACACTGAAGCAGTCAATTAAACCTGGTTTCGATGAATATTTTAGAGGATAACACCGGTTAGGTCTGGGATAGGTCCGGGATAGGCCCGCATCTGGCTCATGATTTTGCCTTCTTCGCATACTTGTTGGCCAGATCCTGGGTTTCTTTCGTGTTTGAATCATGTAGTAATGTGGTAACCCACTGAAGCAGTCAATTAAACCTGGTTTCGATCAATATTTTAGAGGATAACACCGGTTAGGTCTGGGTTAGGTCTGGGATATGCGCGCATCTGGCTTATACTTTCACCTTTTTCGCAAACTTGTTGGCCAGATCCTGGGTTTTTCCGTGTTTGAATCACGTAATAATGTGGTAACACACTGAAGCAGTCAATTAAACCTGGTTTCGATCAATATTTTAGAGGATAACACCGGTTAGGTCTGGGTTAGGTCTGGGTTATGCCCGCATCTGGCTCATGATTTTGCCTTCTTCGCATACTTGTTGGCCAGATCCTGGGTATTTTCCGTGTTTGAAACACGTAGTAATGTGGTAACACACTGAAGCAGTCAATTAAACCTGGTTTCGATCAATATTTCAGAGGATAACACCGGTTAGGTCTGGGTTAGGTCTGGGATATGCGCGCATCTGGCTTATACTTTCGCCTTTTTCGCATAGTTGTTGGCCAGATCCTGGGTTTTTTTCGTGTTTGAATAATGTAGTAATGTGGTAACACACTGAAGCAGTCAATTAAACCTGGTTTCGATCAATATTTTAGAGGATAACACCGGTTAGGTCTGGGTTAGGTCAGGGTTATGCCCGCATCTGACTCATGATTTTGCCTTCTTCGCATACTTGTTGGCCAGATCCTGGGGTTTTTTCGTGTTTGAATCACGTAGTAATGTGATAACACACTGAAGCAGTCAATTAAACCTGGTTTCGATGAATATTTTAGAGGATAACACCGGTTAGGTCTGGGATAGGTCCGGGATAGGCCCGCATCTGGCTCATGATTTTGCCTTCTTCGCATACTTGTTGGCCAGATCCTGGGCCTTTTTCGTGTTTGAATCACGTAGTAATGTGGTAACACACTGAAGCAGTCACTTAAACCTGGTTTCGATCAATATTTTAGAGGATAACACCGGTTAGGTCTGGGATAGATCCGGGATAGGCCCGCATCTGGCTCATGATTTTGCCTTCTTCGCATACTTGTTGGCCAGATAAGGGTTTTTTTCGTGTTTGAATAACGTAGTAATGTGGTAACACACTGAAGCAGTCAATTAAACCTGGTTTCGATCAATATTTCAGAGGATAACACCGGTTAGGTCTGGGTTAGGTCTGGGATATGCGCGCATCTGGCTTATACTTTCGCCTTTTTCGCAAACTCGTTGGCCAGATCCTGGGTTTTTTTCGTGTTTGAATCATGTAGTAATGTGGTAACACACTGAAGCAGTCAATTAAACCTGGTTTCGATCAATATTTTAAAGGATAACACCGGTTAGGTCTGGGTTAGGTCCGGGATAGGCCCGCATCTGGCTCATGATTTTGCCTTCTTCGCATACTTGTTGGCCAGATCCTGGGTATTTTCCGTGTTTGAAACACGTAGTAATGTGGTAACACACTGAAGCAGCCAATTAAACCTGGTTTCGATCAATATTTCAGAGGATAACACCGGTTAGGTCTGGGTTAGGTCTGGGATATGCGCGCATCTGGCTTATACTTTCGCCTTTTTCGCAAACTTGTTGGCCAGATCCTGGGTTTTTTTCGTGTTTGAATCATGTAATAATGTGGTAATACACTGAAGCAGTCAATCAAACCTGGTTTCGGTCAATATTTTAGAGGATAACACCGGTTAGGTCTGGGTTAGGTCGGGGTTATGCCCGCATCTGACTCATGATTTTGCCTTCTTCGCATACTTGTTGGCCAGATCCTGGGCTTTTTTCGTGTTTGAATCACGTAGTAATGTGGTAACACACTGAAGCAGTCATTTAAACCTGGTTTCGATCAATATTTTAGAGGATAACACCGGTTAGGTCTGGGATAGATCCGGGATAGGCCCGCATCTGGCTCATGATTTTGCCTTCTTCGCATACTTGTTGGCCAGATAAGGGTTTTTTTCGTGTTTGAATCACGTAGTAATGTGGTAACACACTGAAGCAGTCAATTAAACCTGGTTTCGATCAATATTTCAGAGGATAACACCGGTTAGGTCTGGGTTAGGTCTGGGATTTGCGCGCATCTGGCTTATACTTTCGCCTTTTTCGCAAACTTGTTGGCCAGATCCTGGGTATTTTCCGTGTTTGAAACACGTAGTAATGTGGTAACACACTGAAGCAGTCAATTAAACCTGGTTTCGATCAATATTTCAGAGGATAACACCGGTTAGGTCTGGGTTAGGTCTGGGATATGCCCGCATCTGGCTTATACTTTCGCCTTTTTCGCAAACTTGTTGGCCAGATCCTGGGTTTTTTTCGTGTTTGAATCATGTAGTAATGTGGTAACACACTGAAGCAGTCAATTAAACCTGGTTTCGATCAATATTTTAGAGGATAACACCGGTTAGGTCTGGGTTAGGTCGGGGTTATGCCCGCATCTGACTCATGATTTTGCCTTCTTCGCATACTTGTTGGCCAGATCCTGGGCTTTTTTCGTGTTTGAATCACGTAGTAATGTGGTAACACACTGAAGCAGTCACTTAAACCTGGTTTCGATCAATATTTTAGAGGATAACACCAGTTAGGTCTGGGATAGATCCGGGATAGGCCCGCATCTGGCTCATGATTTTGCCTTCTTCGCATACTTGTTGGCCAGATAAGGGTTTTTTTCGTGTTTGAATCACGTAGTAATGTGGTAACACACTGAAGCAGTCAATTAAACCTGGTTTCGATCAATATTTCAGAGGATAACACCGGTTAGGTCTGGGTTAGGTCTGGGATTTGCGCGCATCTGGCTTATACTTTCGCCTTTTTCGCAAACTTGTTGGCCAGATCCTGGGTATTTTCCGTGTTTGAAACACGTAGTAATGTGGTAACACACTGAAACAGTCAATTAAACCTGGTTTCGATCAATATTTCAGAGGATAACACCGGTTAGGTCTGGGTTAGGTCTGGGAAATGCGCGCATCTGGCTTATACTTTCGCCTTTTTCGCAAACTTGTTGGCCAGATCCTGGGTTTTTTTCGTGTTTGAATCACGTAGTAATGTGGTAACACACTGAAGCAGTCAATTAACCCTGGTTTCGATCAATATTTCAGAGGATAACACCGGTTAGGTCTGGGTTAGGTCTGGGATATGCGCGCATCTGGCTTATACTTTCGCCTTTTTCGCAAACTTGTTGACCAGATCCTGGGTTTTTTTCGTGTTTGAATCATGTAGTAATGTGGTAACCCACTGAAACAGTCAATTAAACCTGGTTTCGATCAATATTTTAGAGGATAACGCCGGTTAGGTCTGGGTTAGGTCTGGGATATGCGCGCATCTGGCTTATACTTTCGCCTTTTTCGCAAACTTGTTGGCTAGATCCTGGGTTTTTTTCGGGTTTGAATAACGCAGTAATGTGGTACCACACTGAAGCAGTCAATTAAACCTGGTTTCGATCAATATTTTAGAGGATAACGCCGGTTAGGTCTGGGTTAGGTCTGGGAAATGCGCGCATCTGGCTTATACTTTCGCCTTTTTCGCAAACTTGTTGGCCAGATCCTGGGTTTTTTCCGTGTTTGAATCACGTAGTAATGTGGTAACCCACTGAAGCAGTCAATTAAACCTGGTTTCGATCAATATTTTAGAGGATAACACCGGTTAGGTATGGGTTAGGTCTGGGATATGCGCGCATCTGCCTTATACTTTCGCCTTTTTCGCAAACTTGTTGGCCAGATCCTGGGTTTTTTTCGTGTTTGAATCACGTAGTAATGTGGTACCACACTGAAGCAGTCAATTAAACCTGGTTTCGATCAATATTTCAGAGGACAACACCGGTTAGGTCTGGATTAGGTCTGGGTTATGCCCGCATCAGGCTCATGATTTTGCCTTCTTCGCATACTTGTTGGCCAGATCCTGAGTTTTTTTCGTGTTTGAATCACGTAGTAATGTGGTAACACACTGAAGCAGTCAATTAAACCTGGTTTCGACGAATATTTTGGAGGATAACACCGGTTAGGTCTGGGTTAGGTCTGGGTTATGCCCGCGTCTGGCTCATGATTTTGCCTTCTTCGCATACTTGTTGGCCAGATCCTGGGTTTTTTTCGTGTTTGAATCACGTACTAATGTGGTAACACACTGAAGCAGTCAATTAAACCTGGTTTCGATCAATATTTTAGAGGATAACACCGGTTAGGTCTGGGTTAGGTCTGGGTTAGGTCTGGGTTATGCCCGCATCTGGCTCATGATTATGCCTTCTTCGCATACTTGTTGGCCAGATCCTGGGTTTCTTCTGGTTTGAATCACGTAGTAATGTGGTAACACACTGAAGCAGTCAATCAAACCTGGTTTCGATCAATATTTTAGAGGATAACACCGGTTAGGTCTGGCTTAGGACTGGGTTATGCCCGCATCTGGCTCATGATTTTGCCTTCTTCGCATACTTGTTGGCCAGATCCTGGGGTTTTTTCGTCTTTGAATCACGTAGTAATGTGGTAACAAACTGAAACAGTCAATAAAACCTGGTTTCGATCAATATTTTAGAGGATAACACCGGTTAGGTCTGGGTTAGGTCTGAGATTTGCGCGCATCTGGCTTATACTTTCGCCATTTTCGCAAACTTGTTGGCCAGATCCTGGGTTTTTTTCGTGTTTGAATCAAGTAGTAATGTGGTAACACACTGAAGCAGTCAATAAAACCTGGTTTCGATCAATATTTCAGAGGATAACACCGGTTAGGTCTGGGTTAGGTCTGGGATATGCGCGCATCTGGCTTATACTTTCACCTTTTTCGCAAACTTGTTGGCCAGATCCTGGGCTTTTTTCGTGTTTGAATCACGTAGTAATGTGGTAACCCACTGAAGCAGTCAATTAAACCTGGTTTCGATCATTATTTTAGAGGATAACACCGGTTAGGTCTGGGATAGGTCCGGGATATGCCCGCATCTGGCTCATGATTTTGCCTTCTGCGCATACTTGTTGGCCAGATCCTGGGGTTTTTTCGTGTTTGAATCACGTAGTAATGTGGTAACAAACTGAAACAGTCAATAAAACCTGGCTTCGATCAATATTTTAGAGGATAACACCGGTTAGGTCTGGGTTAGGTCTGAGATTTGCGCGCATCTGGCTTATACTTTCGCCTTTTTCGCAAACTTGCTGGCCAGATCCTGGGTTTTTTTTCGTGTTTGAATCATGTAGTAATGTGGTAACACACTGAAGCAGTCAATTAAACCTGGTTTCGATCAATATTTTAGAGGATAACACCGGTTAGGTCTGGGTTAGGTCTGGGTTATGCCCGCATCTGGCTCATGATTTTGCCTTCTTCGCATAGTTGTTGGCCAGATCCTGGGGTTTTTTCGTGTTTGAATCACGTAGTAATGTGGTAACACACTGAAGCAGTCAATTAAACCTGGTTTCGATCAATATTTTAGAGGATAACACCGGTTAGGTCTGGGATAGGTCCGGGATAGGCCCGCATCTGGCTCATGATTTTGCCTTCTTCGCATACTTGTTGGCCAGATCCTGGGTTTTTTTCGTGTTTGAATCACGTAGTAATGTGGTAACACACTGAAGCAGTCAATTAAACCTGGTTTCGATCAATATTTCAGAGGATAACACCGGTTAGGTCTGGGTTAGGTCTGGGATATGCGCGCATCTGGCTTATACTTTCGCCTTTTTCGCAAACTTGTTGGCTAGATCCTGGGTTTTTTTCCGGTTTGAATAACGCAGTAATGTGGTACCACACTGAAGCAGTCAATTAAACCTGGTTTCGATCAATATTCCAGAGGATAACACCGGTTAGGTCTGGGTTAGGTCTGGCATATGCGCGCATCTGGCTTATACTTTCACCTTTTTCGCAAACTTGTTGGCCAGATCCTGGGGTTTTTTCGTGTTTGAATCACGTAGTAATGTGGTAACCCACTGAAGCAGTCAATTAAACCTGGTTTCGATCAATATTTTAGAGGATAACACCGGTTAGGTCTGGGATAGGTCCGGGATATGCCCGCATCTGGCTCATGATTTTGCCTTCTTCGCATACTTGTTGGCCAGATCCTGGGGTTTTTTCGTGTTTGAATCACGTAGTAATGTGGTAACAAACTGAAACAGTCAATAAAACCTGGTTTCGATCAATATTTTAGAGGATAACACCGGTTAGGTCTGGGTTAGGTCTGAGATTTGCGCGCATCTGGCTTATACTTTCGCCTTTTTCGCAAACTTGTTGGCCAGATCCTGGGTTTTTCCGTGTTTGAATCATGTAATAATGTGGTAACACACTGAAGCAGTCAATTAAACCTGGTTTCGATCAATATTTCAGAGGATAACACCGGTTAGGTCTGGGTTAGGTCTGGGATTTGCGCGCATCTGGCTTATACTTTCGCCTTTTTCGCAAACTTGTTGGCCAGATCCTGGGTATTTTCCGTGTTTGAAACACGTAGTAATGTGGTAACACACTGAAGCAGTCAATTAAACCTGGTTTCGAACAATATTTCAGAGGATAACACCGGTTAGGTCTGGGTTAGGTCTGGGATATGCGCGCATCTGGCTTATACTTTCGCCTTTTTCGCAAACTTGTTGGCCAGATCCTGGGTTTTTTTCGTGTTTGAATCATGTAGTAATGTGGTAACACACTGAAGCAGTCAATTAAACCTGGTTTCGATCAATATTTCAGAGGATAACACCGGTTAGGTCTGGGTTAGGTCTGGGATATGCGCGCATCTGGCTTATACTTTCGCCTTTTTCGCAAACTTGTTGGCCAGATCCTGGGTTTTTTTCGTGTTTGAATCACGTAGTAATGTGGTAACACACTGAAGCAGTCAATTAAACCTGGTTTCGATCAATATTTTAGAGGATAACACCGGTTAGGTCTGGGTTAGGTCTGGGATTTGCAAGCATGTGGCTTATACTTTCGCCCTTTTTCGCAAACTTGTTGGCCAGATCCTGGGTATTTTCCGTGTCTGAATCACGTAGTAATGTGGTAACACACTGAAGCAGTCAATTAAACCTGGTTTCGATCAATATTTCAGAGGATAACACCGGTTAGGTCTGGGTTAGGTCTGGGATATGCGCGCATCTGGCTTATACTTTCGCCTTTTTCGCAAACTTGTTGGCCAGATCCTGGGTTTTTTTCGTGTTTGAATCATGTAGTAATGTGGTAACACACTGAAGCAGTCAATTAAACCTGGTTTCGATCAATATTTTAGAGTATAACACCGGTTAGGTCTGGGCTAGGTCTGGGTTATGCCCGCATCTGACTCATGATTTTGCCTTCTTCGCATACTTGTTGGCCAGATCCTGGGTTTTTTTCGTGTGTGAATCACGTAGTAATGTGGTAACACACTGAAGCAGTCAATTAAACCTGGTTTCGATCAATATTTCAGAGGATAACACCGGTTAGGTCTGGGTTAGGTCTGGGATATGCGCGCATCTGGCTTATACTTTCGCCTTTTTCGCAAACTTGTTGGCCAGATCCTGGGTTCTTCCGTGTTTGAATCACGTAATAATGTGATAACACACTGAAGCAGTCAATTAAACCTGGTTTCGATCAATATTTTAGAGGATAACACCGGTTAGGTCTGGGTTAGGTCTGGGATTTGCAAGCATCTGGCTTATACTTTCGCCCTTTTTCGCAAACTTGTTGGCCAGATCCTGGGTATTTTCCGTGTTTGAATCACGTAGTAATGTGGTAACACACTGAAGCAGTCAATTAAACCTGGTTTCGATCAATATTTTAGAGGATAACACCGGTTAGGTCTGGGTTAGGTCTGGGATATGCGCGCATCTGGCTTATACTTTCGCCTTTTTCGCAAACTTGTTGGCCAGATCCTGGGTTTTTTTCGTGTTTGAATCATGTAGTAATGTGGTAACCCACTGAAGCAGTCAATTAAACCTGGTTTCGATCAATATTTTAGAGGATAACACCACTTAGGTCTGGGTTAGGTCTGGGATATGCGCGCATCTGGCTTATACTTTCACCTTTTTCGCAAACTTGTTGGCCAGATCCTGGGTTTTTCCGTGTTTGAATCACGTAATAATGTGGTAACACACTGAAGCAGTCAATTAAACCTGGTTTCGATCAATATTTTAGAGGATAACACCGGTTAGGTCTGGGTTAGGTCTGGGTTATGCCCGCATCTGGCTCATGATTTTGCCTTCTTCGCATACTTGTTGGCCAGATCCTGGGTATTTTCCGTGTTTGAAACACGTAGTAATGTGGTAACACACTGAAGCAGTCAATTAAACCTGGTTTCGATCAATATTTCAGAGGATAACACCGGTTAGGTCTGGGTTAGGACTGGGATATGCGCGCATCTGGCTTATACTATCGCCTTTTTCGCATACTTGTTGGCCAGATCCTGGGTTTTTTTCGTGTTTGAATCATGTAGTAATGTGGTAACACACTGAAGCAGTCAATTAAACCTGGTTTCGATGAATATTTTAGAGGATAACACCGGTTAGGTCTGGGATAGGTCCGGGATAGGCCCGCATCTGGCTCATGATTTTGCCTTCTTCGCATACTTGTTGGCCAGATCCTGGGTTTCTTTCGTGTTTGAATCATGTAGTAATGTGGTAACCCACTGAAGCAGTCAATTAAACCTGGTTTCGATCAATATTTTAGAGGATAACACCGGTTAGGTCTGGGTTAGGTCTGGGATATGCGCGCATCTGGCTTATACTTTCACCTTTTTCGCAAACTTGTTGGCCAGATCCTGGGTTTTTCCGTGTTTGAATCACGTAATAATGTGGTAACACACTGAAGCAGTCAATTAAACCTGGTTTCGATCAATATTTTAGAGGATAACACCGGTTAGGTCTGGGTTAGGTCTGGGTTATGCCCGCATCTGGCTCATGATTTTGCCTTCTTCGCATACTTGTTGGCCAGATAAGGGTTTTTTTCGTGTTTGAATCACGTAGTAATGTGGTAACACACTGAAGCAGTCAATTAAACCTGGTTTCGATCAATATTTCAGAGGATAACACCGGTTAGGTCTGGGTTAGGTCTGGGATTTGCGCGCATCTGGCTTATACTTTCGCCTTTTTCGCAAACTTGTTGGCCAGATCCTGGGTATTTTCCGTGTTTGAAACACGTAGTAATGTGGTAACACACTGAAGCAGTCAATTAAACCTGGTTTCGATCAATATTTCAGAGGATAACACCGGTTAGGTCTGGGTTAGGTCTGGGATATGCGCGCATCTGGCTTATACTTTCGCCTTTTTCGCAAACTTGTTGGCCAGATCCTGGGTTTTTTTCGTGTTTGAATCATGTAATAATGTGGTAACACACTGAAGCAGTCAATCAAACCTGGTTTCGATC
This sequence comes from Colletes latitarsis, assembly GCF_051014445.1. Taxonomy (NCBI): domain Eukaryota; kingdom Metazoa; phylum Arthropoda; class Insecta; order Hymenoptera; family Colletidae; genus Colletes; species Colletes latitarsis. Next base: position 212,527 of record NW_027488366.1, on the reverse strand, counting down.
AATATTTTAGAGGATAACACCGGTTAGGTCTGGGTTAGGTCGGGGTTATGCCCGCATCTGACTCATGATTTTGCCTTCTTCGCATACTTGTTGGCCAGATCCTGGGCTTTTTTCGTGTTTGAATCACGTAGTAATGTGGTAACACACTGAAGCAGTCACTTAAACCTGGTTTCGATCAATATTTTAGAGGATAACACCAGTTAGGTCTGGGATAGATCCGGGATAGGCCCGCATCTGGCTCATGATTTTGCCTTCTTCGCATACTTGTTGGCCAGATAAGGGTTTTTTTCGTGTTTGAATCACGTAGTAATGTGGTAACACACTGAAGCAGTCAATTAAACCTGGTTTCGATCAATATTTCAGAGGATAACACCGGTTAGGTCTGGGTTAGGTCTGGGATTTGCGCGCATCTGGCTTATACTTTCGCCTTTTTCGCAAACTTGTTGGCCAGATCCTGGGTATTTTCCGTGTTTGAAACACGTAGTAATGTGGTAACACACTGAAACAGTCAATTAAACCTGGTTTCGATCAATATTTCAGAGGATAACACCGGTTAGGTCTGGGTTAGGTCTGGGAAATGCGCGCATCTGGCTTATACTTTCGCCTTTTTCGCAAACTTGTTGGCCAGATCCTGGGTTTTTTTCGTGTTTGAATCACGTAGTAATGTGGTAACACACTGAAGCAGTCAATTAACCCTGGTTTCGATCAATATTTCAGAGGATAACACCGGTTAGGTCTGGGTTAGGTCTGGGATATGCGCGCATCTGGCTTATACTTTCGCCTTTTTCGCAAACTTGTTGACCAGATCCCGGGTTTTTTTCGTGTTTGAATCATGTAGTAATGTGGTAACCCACTGAAACAGTCAATTAAACCTGGTTTCGATCAATATTTTAGAGGATAACGCCGGTTAGGTCTGGGTTAGGTCTGGGATTTGCGCGCATCTGGCTTATACTTTCGCCTTTTTCGCAAACTTGTTGACCAGATCCTGGGTTTTTTTCGTGTTTGAATAACGCAGTAATGTGGTACCACACTGAAGCAGTCAATTAAACCTGGTTTCGATCAATATTTTAGAGGATAACGCCGGTTAGGTCTGGGTTAGGTCTGGGAAATGCGCGCATCTGGCTTATACTTTCGCCTTTTTCGCAAACTTGTTGGCCAGATCCTGGGTTTTTTCCGTGTTTGAATCACGTAGTAATGTGGTAACCCACTGAAGCAGTCAATTAAACCTGGTTTCGATCAATATTTTAGAGGATAACACCGGTTAGGTATGGGTTAGGTCTGGGATATGCGCGCATCTGCCTTATACTTTCGCCTTTTTCGCAAACTTGTTGGCCAGATCCTGGGTTTTTTTCGTGTTTGAATCACGTAGTAATGTGGTACCACACTGAAGCAGTCAATTAAACCTGGTTTCGATCAATATTTCAGAGGACAACACCGGTTAGGTCTGGATTAGGTCTGGGTTATGCCCGCATCAGGCTCATGATTTTGCCTTCTTCGCATACTTGTTGGCCAGATCCTGAGTTTTTTTCGTGTTTGAATCACGTAGTAATGTGGTAACACACTGAAGCAGTCAATCAAACCTGGTTTCGATCAATATTTTAGAGGATAACACCGGTTAGGTCTGGCTTAGGACTGGGTTATGCCCGCATCTGGCTCATGATTTTGCCTTCTTCGCATACTTGTTGGCCAGATCCTGGGTTTCTTCTGGTTTGAATCACGTAGTAATCTGGTAACACACTGAAGCAGTCAATCAAACCTGGTTTCGATCAATATTTTAGAGGATAACACCGGTTAGGTCTGGGTTAGGTCTGGGTTAGGTCTGGGTTATGCCCGCATCTGGCTCATGATTATGCCTTCTTCGCATACTTGTTGGCCAGATCCTGGGTTTCTTCTGGTTTGAATCACGTAGTAATCTGGTAACACACTGAAGCAGTCAATCAAACCTGGTTTCGATCAATATTTTAGAGGATAACACCGGTTAGGTCTGGCTTAGGACTGGGTTATGCCCGCATCTGGCTCATGATTTTGCCTTCTTCGCATACTTGTTGGCCAGATCCTGGGTTTCTTCTGGTTTGAATCACGTAGTAATCTGGTAACACACTGAAGCAGTCAATCAAACCTGGTTTCGATCAATATTTTAGAGGATAACACCGGTTAGGTCTGGGTTAGGTCTGGGTTAGGTCTGGGTTATGCCCGCATCTGGCTCATGATTATGCCTTCTTCGCATACTTGTTGGCCAGATCCTGGGTTTCTTCTGGTTTGAATCACGTAGTAATCTGGTAACACACTGAAGCAGTCAATCAAACCTGGTTTCGATCAATATTTTAGAGGATAACACCGGTTAGGTCTGGCTTAGGACTGGGTTATGCCCGCATCTGGCTCATGATTTTGCCTTCTTCGCATACTTGTTGGCCAGATCCTGGGGTTTTTTCGTCTTTGAATCACGTAGTAATGTGGTAACAAACTGAAACAGTCAATAAAACCTGGTTTCGATCAATATTTTAGAGGATAACACCGGTTAGGTCTGGGTTAGGTCTGAGATTTGCGCGCATCTGGCTTATACTTTCGCCATTTTCGCAAACTTGTTGGCCAGATCCTGGGTTTTTTTCGTGTTTGAATCATGTAGTAATGTGGTAACACACTGAAGCAGTCAATTAAACCTGGTTTCGATCAATATTTTAGAGGATAACGCCGGTTAGGTCTGGGTTAGGTCTGGGATATGCGCGCATCTGGCTTATACTTTCACCTTTTTCGCAAACTTGTTGGCCAGATCCTGGGCTTTTTTCGTGTTTGAATCACGTAGTAATGTGGTAACCCACTGAAGCAGTCAATTAAACCTGGTTTCGATCAATATTTTAGAGGATAACACCGGTTAGGTCTGGGATAGGTCCGGGATATGCCCGCATCTGGCTCATGATTTTGCCTTCTGCGCATACTTGTTGGCCAGATCCTGGGGTTTTTTCGTGTTTGAATCACGTAGTAATGTGGTAACAAACTGAAACAGTCAATAAAACCTGGCTTCGATCAATATTTTAGAGGATAACACCGGTTAGGTCTGGGTTAGGTCTGAGATTTGCGCGCATCTGGCTTATACTTTCGCCTTTTTCGCAAACTTGCTGGCCAGATCCTGGGTTTTTTTTCGTGTTTGAATCATGTAGTAATGTGGTAACACACTGAAGCAGTCAATTAAACCTGGTTTCGATCAATATTTTAGAGGATAACACCGGTTAGGTCTGGGTTAGGTCTGGGTTATGCCCGCATCTGGCTCATGATTTTGCCTTCTTCGCATAGTTGTTGGCCAGATCCTGGGGTTTTTTCGTGTTTGAATCACGTAGTAATGTGGTAACACACTGAAGCAGTCAATTAAACCTGGTTTCGATCAATATTTTAGAGGATAACACCGGTTAGGTCTGGGTTAGGTCTGGGATATGCGCGCATCTGGCTTATACTTTCACCTTTTTCGCAAACTTGTTGGCCAGATCCTGGGTTTTTCCGTGTTTGAATCACGTAATAATGTGGTAACACACTGAAGCAGTCAATTAAACCTGGTTTCGATCAATATTTTAGAGGATAACACCGGTTAGGTCTGGGTTAGGTCTGGGTTATGCCCGCATCTGGCTCATGATTTTGCCTTCTTCGCATACTTGTTGGCCAGATCCTGGGTTTTTTTCCGGTTTGAATAACGCAGTAATGTGGTACCACACTGAAGCAGTCAATTAAACCTGGTTTCGATCAATATTCCAGAGGATAACACCGGTTAGGTCTGGGTTAGGTCTGGGATATGCGCGCATCTGGCTTATACTTTCACCTTTTTCGCAAACTTGTTGGCCAGATCCTGGGTTTTTTTCGTGTTTGAATAACGCAGTAATGTGGTACCACACTGAAGCAGTCAATTAAACCTGGTTTCGATCAATATTTCAGAGGATAACACCGGTTAGGTCTGGGTTAGGTCTGGGATATGCGCGCATCTGGCTTATACTTTCGCCTTTTTCGCAAACTTGTTGGCCAGATCCTGGGTTCTTCCGTGTTTGAATCACGTAATAATGTGATAACACACTGAAGCAGTCAATTAAACCTGGTTTCGATCAATATTTTAGAGGATAACACCGGTTAGGTCTGGGTTAGGTCTGGGATTTGCAAGCATCTGGCTTATACTTTCGCCCTTTTTCGCAAACTTGTTGGCCAGATCCTGGGTATTTTCCGTGTTTGAATCACGTAGTAATGTGGTAACACACTGAAGCAGTCAATTAAACCTGGTTTCGATCAATATTTTAGAGGATAACACCGGTTAGGTCTGGGTTAGGTCTGGGATATGCGCGCATCTGGCTTATACTTTCGCCTTTTTCGCAAACTTGTTGGCCAGATCCTGGGTTTTTTTCGTGTTTGAATCATGTAGTAATGTGGTAACCCACTGAAGCAGTCAATTAAACCTGGTTTCGATCAATATTTTAGAGGATAACACCACTTAGGTCTGGGTTAGGTCTGGGATATGCGCGCATCTGGCTTATACTTTCACCTTTTTCGCAAACTTGTTGGCCAGATCCTGGGTTTTTCCGTGTTTGAATCACGTAATAATGTGGTAACACACTGAAGCAGTCAATTAAACCTGGTTTCGATCAATATTTTAGAGGATAACACCGGTTAGGTCTGGGTTAGGTCTGGGTTATGCCCGCATCTGGCTCATGATTTTGCCTTCTTCGCATACTTGTTGGCCAGATCCTGGGTATTTTCCGTGTTTGAAACACGTAGTAATGTGGTAACACACTGAAGCAGTCAATTAAACCTGGTTTCGATCAATATTTCAGAGGATAACACCGGTTAGGTCTGGGTTAGGTCTGGGATATGCGCGCATCTGGCTTATACTATCGCCTTTTTCGCATACTTGTTGGCCAGATCCTGGGTTTTTTTCGTGTTTGAATCATGTAGTAATGTGGTAACACACTGAAGCAGTCAATTAAACCTGGTTTCGATCAATATTTTAAAGGATAACACCGGTTAGGTCTGGGTTAGGTCTGGGATATGCCCGCATCTGACTCATGATTTTGCCTTCTTCGCATACTTGTTGGCCAGATCCTGGGTTTTTTTCGTGTTTGAATCATGTAGTAATGTGGTAACACACTGAAGCAGTCAATTAAACCTGGTTTCGATCAATATTTTAGAGGATAACACCGGTTAGGTCTGGGTTAGGTCTGGGATATGCCCGCATCTGACTCATGATTTTGCCTTCTTCGCATACTTGTTGGCCAGATCCTGGGGTTTTTTCGTGTTTGAATCACGTAGTAATGTGATAACACACTGAAGCAGTCAATTAAACCTGGTTTCGATGAATATTTTAGAGGATAACACCGGTTAGGTCTGGGATAGGTCCGGGATAGGCCCGCATCTGGCTCATGATTTTGCCTTCTTCGCATACTTGTTGGCCAGATCCTGGGTTTCTTTCGTGTTTGAATCATGTAGTAATGTGGTAACCCACTGAAGCAGTCAATTAAACCTGGTTTCGATCAATATTTTAGAGGATAACACCGGTTAGGTCTGGGTTAGGTCTGGGATATGCGCGCATCTGGCTTATACTTTCACCTTTTTCGCAAACTTGTTGGCCAGATCCTGGGTTTTTCCGTGTTTGAATCACGTAATAATGTGGTAACACACTGAAGCAGTCAATTAAACCTGGTTTCGATCAATATTTTAGAGGATAACACCGGTTAGGTCTGGGTTAGGTCTGGGTTATGCCCGCATCTGGCTCATGATTTTGCCTTCTTCGCATACTTGTTGGCCAGATAAGGGTTTTTTTCGTGTTTGAATCACGTAGTAATGTGGTAACACACTGAAGCAGTCAATTAAACCTGGTTTCGATCAATATTTCAGAGGATAACACCGGTTAGGTCTGGGTTAGGTCTGGGATTTGCGCGCATCTGGCTTATACTTTCGCCTTTTTCGCAAACTTGTTGGCCAGATCCTGGGTATTTTCCGTGTTTGAAACACGTAGTAATGTGGTAACACACTGAAGCAGTCAATTAAACCTGGTTTCGATCAATATTTCAGAGGATAACACCGGTTAGGTCTGGGTTAGGTCTGGGATATGCGCGCATCTGGCTTATACTTTCGCCTTTTCGCAAACTTGTTGGCCAGATCCTGGGTTTTTTTCGTGTTTGAATCATGTAATAATGTGGTAACACACTGAAGCAGTCAATCAAACCTGGTTTCGATCAATATTTTAGAGGATAACACCGGTTAGGTCTGGGTTAGGTCGGGGTTATGCCCGCATCTGACTCATGATTTTGCCTTCTTCGCATACTTGTTGGCCAGATCCTGGGCTTTTTTCGTGTTTGAATCACGTAGTAATGTGGTAACACACTGAAGCAGTCACTTAAACCTGGTTTCGATCAATATTTTAGAGGATAACACCAGTTAGGTCTGGGATAGATCCGGGATAGGCCCGCATCTGGCTCATGATTTTGCCTTCTTCGCATACTTGTTGGCCAGATAAGGGTTTTTTTCGTGTTTGAATCACGTAGTAATGTGGTAACACACTGAAGCAGTCAATTAAACCTGGTTTCGATCAATATTTCAGAGGATAACACCGGTTAGGTCTGGGTTAGGTCTGGGATTTGCGCGCATCTGGCTTATACTTTCGCCTTTTTCGCAAACTTGTTGGCCAGATCCTGGGTATTTTCCGTGTTTGAAACACGTAGTAATGTGGTAACACACTGAAACAGTCAATTAAACCTGGTTTCGATCAATATTTCAGAGGATAACACCGGTTAGGTCTGGGTTAGGTCTGGGAAATGCGCGCATCTGGCTTATACTTTCGCCTTTTTCGCAAACTTGTTGGCCAGATCCTGGGTTTTTTTCGTGTTTGAATCACGTAGTAATGTGGTAACACACTGAAGCAGTCAATTAACCCTGGTTTCGATCAATATTTCAGAGGATAACACCGGTTAGGTCTGGGTTAGGTCTGGGATATGCGCGCATCTGGCTTATACTTTCGCCTTTTTCGCAAACTTGTTGACCAGATCCTGGGTTTTTTTCGTGTTTGAATCATGTAGTAATGTGGTAACCCACTGAAACAGTCAATTAAACCTGGTTTCGATCAATATTTTAGAGGATAACGCCGGTTAGGTCTGGGTTAGGTCTGGGATTTGCGCGCATCTGGCTTATACTTTCGCCTTTTTCGCAAACTTGTTGACCAGATCCTGGGTTTTTTTCGTGTTTGAATAACGCAGTAATGTGGTACCACACTGAAGCAGTCAATTAAACCTGGTTTCGATCAATATTTTAGAGGATAACGCCGGTTAGGTCTGGGTTAGGTCTGGGAAATGCGCGCATCTGGCTTATACTTTCGCCTTTTTCGCAAACTTGTTGGCCAGATCCTGGGTTTTTTCCGTGTTTGAATCACGTAGTAATGTGGTAACCCACTGAAGCAGTCAATTAAACCTGGTTTCGATCAATATTTTAGAGGATAACACCGGTTAGGTATGGGTTAGGTCTGGGATATGCGCGCATCTGCCTTATACTTTCGCCTTTTTCGCAAACTTGTTGGCCAGATCCTGGGTTTTTTTCGTGTTTGAATCACGTAGTAATGTGGTACCACACTGAAGCAGTCAATTAAACCTGGTTTCGATCAATATTTCAGAGGACAACACCGGTTAGGTCTGGATTAGGTCTGGGTTATGCCCGCATCAGGCTCATGATTTTGCCTTCTTCGCATACTTGTTGGCCAGATCCTGAGTTTTTTTCGTGTTTGAATCACGTAGTAATGTGGTAACACACTGAAGCAGTCAATCAAACCTGGTTTCGATCAATATTTTAGAGGATAACACCGGTTAGGTCTGGCTTAGGACTGGGTTATGCCCGCATCTGGCTCATGATTTTGCCTTCTTCGCATACTTGTTGGCCAGATCCTGGGTTTCTTCTGGTTTGAATCACGTAGTAATCTGGTAACACACTGAAGCAGTCAATCAAACCTGGTTTCGATCAATATTTTAGAGGATAACACCGGTTAGGTCTGGGTTAGGTCTGGGTTAGGTCTGGGTTATGCCCGCATCTGGCTCATGATTATGCCTTCTTCGCATACTTGTTGGCCAGATCCTGGGTTTCTTCTGGTTTGAATCACGTAGTAATCTGGTAACACACTGAAGCAGTCAATCAAACCTGGTTTCGATCAATATTTTAGAGGATAACACCGGTTAGGTCTGGCTTAGGACTGGGTTATGCCCGCATCTGGCTCATGATTTTGCCTTCTTCGCATACTTGTTGGCCAGATCCTGGGTTTCTTCTGGTTTGAATCACGTAGTAATCTGGTAACACACTGAAGCAGTCAATCAAACCTGGTTTCGATCAATATTTTAGAGGATAACACCGGTTAGGTCTGGGTTAGGTCTGGGTTAGGTCTGGGTTATGCCCGCATCTGGCTCATGATTATGCCTTCTTCGCATACTTGTTGGCCAGATCCTGGGTTTCTTCTGGTTTGAATCACGTAGTAATCTGGTAACACACTGAAGCAGTCAATCAAACCTGGTTTCGATCAATATTTTAGAGGATAACACCGGTTAGGTCTGGGTTAGGTCTGGGAAATGCGCGCATCTGGCTTATACTTTCGCCTTTTTCGCAAACTTGTTGGCCAGATCCTGGGTTTTTTTCGTGTTTGAATCACGTAGTAATGTGGTACCACACTGAAGCAGTCAATTAAACCTGGTTTCGATCAATATTTCAGAGGACAACACCGGTTAGGTCTGGATTAGGTCTGGGTTATGCCCGCATCAGGCTCATGATTTTGCCTTCTTCGCATACTTGTTGGCCAGATCCTGAGTTTTTTTCGTGTTTGAATCACGTAGTAATGTGGTAACACACTGAAGCAGTCAATCAAACCTGGTTTCGATCAATATTTTAGAGGATAACACCGGTTAGGTCTGGGTTAGGTCTGGGATATGCGCGCATCTGGCTTATACTTTCGCCTTTTTCGCAAACTTGTTGGCCAGATCCTGGGCTTTTTTCGTGTTTGAATCACGTAGTAATGTGGTACCACACTGAAGCAGTCAATTAAACCTGGTTTCGATCAATATTTCAGAGGACAACACCGGTTAGGTCTGGATTAGGTCTGGGTTATGCCCGCATCAGGCTCATGATTTTGCCTTCTTCGCATACTTGTTGGCCAGATCCTGGGTTTTTTTCGTGTTTGAATCATGTAGTAATGTGGTAACACACTGAAGCAGTCAATTAAACCTGGTTTCGATCAATATTTTAGAGGATAACGCCGGTTAGGTCTGGGTTAGGTCTGGGATATGCGCGCATCTGGCTTATACTTTCACCTTTTTCGCAAACTTGTTGGCCAGATCCTGGGCTTTTTTCGTGTTTGAATCACGTAGTAATGTGGTAACCCACTGAAGCAGTCAATTAAACCTGGTTTCGATCAATATTTTAGAGGATAACACCGGTTAGGTCTGGGATAGGTCCGGGATATGCCCGCATCTGGCTCATGATTTTGCCTTCTGCGCATACTTGTTGGCCAGATCCTGGGGTTTTTTCGTGTTTGAATCACGTAGTAATGTGGTAACAAACTGAAACAGTCAATAAAACCTGGCTTCGATCAATATTTTAGAGGATAACACCGGTTAGGTCTGGGTTAGGTCTGAGATTTGCGCGCATCTGGCTTATACTTTCGCCTTTTTCGCAAACTTGCTGGCCAGATCCTGGGTTTTTTTTCGTGTTTGAATCATGTAGTAATGTGGTAACACACTGAAGCAGTCAATTAAACCTGGTTTCGATCAATATTTTAGAGGATAACACCGGTTAGGTCTGGGTTAGGTCTGGGTTATGCCCGCATCTGGCTCATGATTTTGCCTTCTTCGCATAGTTGTTGGCCAGATCCTGGGGTTTTTTCGTGTTTGAATCACGTAGTAATGTGGTAACACACTGAAGCAGTCAATTAAACCTGGTTTCGATCAATATTTTAGAGGATAACACCGGTTAGGTCTGGGTTAGGTCTGGGATATGCGCGCATCTGGCTTATACTTTCACCTTTTTCGCAAACTTGTTGGCCAGATCCTGGGTTTTTCCGTGTTTGAATCACGTAATAATGTGGTAACACACTGAAGCAGTCAATTAAACCTGGTTTCGATCAATATTTTAGAGGATAACACCGGTTAGGTCTGGGTTAGGTCTGGGTTATGCCCGCATCTGGCTCATGATTTTGCCTTCTTCGCATACTTGTTGGCCAGATCCTGGGTTTTTTTCCGGTTTGAATAACGCAGTAATGTGGTACCACACTGAAGCAGTCAATTAAACCTGGTTTCGATCAATATTCCAGAGGATAACACCGGTTAGGTCTGGGTTAGGTCTGGGATATGCGCGCATCTGGCTTATACTTTCACCTTTTTCGCAAACTTGTTGGCCAGATCCTGGGGTTTTTTCGTGTTTGAATCACGTAGTAATGTGGTAACCCACTGAAGCAGTCAATTAAACCTGGTTTCGATCAATATTTTAGAGGATAACACCGGTTAGGTCTGGGATAGGTCCGGGATATGCCCGCATCTGGCTCATGATTTTGCCTACTTCGCATACTTGTTGGCCAGATCCTGGGGTTTTTTCGTGTTTGAATCACGTAGTAATGTGGTAACAAACTGAAACAGTCAATAAAACCTGGTTTCGATCAATATTTTAGAGGATAACACCGGTTAGGTCTGGGTTAGGTCTGAGATTTGCGCGCATCTGGCTTATACTTTCGCCTTTTTCGCAAACTTGTTGGCCAGATCGTGGGTTTTTCCGTGTTTGAATCATGTAATAATGTGGTAACACACTGAAGCAGTCAATTAAACCTGGTTTCGATCAATATTTCAGAGGATAACACCGGTTAGGTCTGGGTTAGGTCTGGGATTTGCGCGCATCTGGCTTATACTTTCGCCTTTTTCGCAAACTTGTTGGCCAGATCCTGGGTATTTTCCGTGTTTGAAACACGTAGTAATGTGGTAACACACTGAAGCAGTCAATTAAACCTGGTTTCGATCAATATTTCAGAGGATAACACCGGTTAGGTCTGGGTTAGGTCTGGGATATGCGCGCATCTGGCTTATACTTTCGCCTTTTTCGCAAACTTGTTGGCCAGATCCTGGGTTTTTTTCGTGTTTGAATCATGTAGTAATGTGGTAACACACTGAAGCAGTCAATTAAACCTGGTTTCGATCAATATTTTAGAGTATAACACCGGTTAGGTCTGGGTTAGGTCTGGGTTATGCCCGCATCTGGCTCATGATTTTGCCTTCTTCGCATACTTGTTGGCCAGATCCTGGGTTTCTTTCGTGTTTGAATCACGTAGGAATGTGGTAACACACTGAAGCAGTCAATTAAACCTTGTTTCGATCAATATTTTAGAGGATAACGCCGGTTAGGTCTGGGTTACCCCTGGAAATGCGCGCATCTGGCTTATACTTTCGCCTTTTTCGCAAACTTGTTGGCCAGATCCTGGGGTTTTTTCGTGTTTGAATCACGTAGTAATGTGGTAACAAACTGAAACAGACAATAAAACCTGGTTTCGATCAATATTTTAGAGGATAACACCGGTTAGGTCTGGGTTAGGTCTGAGATTTGCGCGCATCTGGCTTATACTTTCGCCTTTTTCGCAAACTTGTTGGCCAGATCCTGGGTTTTTTTCGTGTTTGAATCATGTAGTAATGTGGTAACACACTGAAGCAGTCAATTAAACCTGGTTTCGATCAATATTTTAGAGGATAACACCGGTTAGGTCTGGGTTAGGTCTGGGTTATGCCCGCATCTGGCTCATGATTTTGCCTTCTTCGCATACTTGTTGGCCAGATCCTGGGCCTTTTTCGTGTTTGAATCACGTAGTAATGTGGTAACACACTGAAGCAGTCACTTAAACCTGGTTTCGATCAATATTTTAGAGGATAACACCGGTTAGGTCTGGGATAGATCCGGGATAGGCCCGCATCTGGCTCATGATTTTGCCTTCTTCGCATACTTGTTGGCCAGATAAGGGTTTTTTTCGTGTTTGAATAACGTAGTAATGTGGTAACACACTGAAGCAGTCAATTAAACCTGGTTTCGATCAATATTTCAGAGGATAACACCGGTTAGGTCTGGGTTAGGTCTGGGATATGCGCGCATCTGGCTTATACTTTCGCCTTTTTCGCAAACTTGTTGGCCAGATCCTGGGTTTTTTTCGTGTTTGAATCACGTAGTAATGTGGTAACACACTGAAGCAGTCAATTAAACCTGGTTTCGATGAATATTTTAGAGGATAACACCGGTTAGGTCTGGGATAGGTCCGGGATAGGCCCGCATCAGGCTCATGATTTTGCCTTCTTCGCATACTTGTTGGCCAGATCCTGGGGTTTTTTCGTGTTTGAATCACGTAGTAATGTGATAACACACTGAAGCAGTCAATTAAACCTGGTTTCGATGAATATTTTAGAGGATAACACCGGTTAGGTCTGGGATAGGTCCGGGATAGGCCCGCATCTGGCTCATGATTTTGCCTTCTTCGCATACTTGTTGGCCAGATCCTGGGTTTCTTTCGTGTTTGAATCATGTAGTAATGTGGTAACCCACTGAAGCAGTCAATTAAACCTGGTTTCGATCAATATTTTAGAGGATAACACCGGTTAGGTCTGGGTTAGGTCTGGGATATGCGCGCATCTGGCTTATACTTTCACCTTTTTCGCAAACTTGTTGGCCAGATCCTGGGTTTTTCCGTGTTTGAATCACGTAATAATGTGGTAACACACTGAAGCAGTCAATTAAACCTGGTTTCGATCAATATTTTAGAGGATAACACCGGTTAGGTCTGGGTTAGGTCTGGGTTATGCCCGCATCTGGCTCATGATTTTGCCTTCTTCGCATACTTGTTGGCCAGATCCTGGGTATTTTCCGTGTTTGAAACACGTAGTAATGTGGTAACACACTGAAGCAGTCAATTAAACCTGGTTTCGATCAATATTTCAGAGGATAACACCGGTTAGGTCTGGGTTAGGTCTGGGATATGCGCGCATCTGGCTTATACTTTCGCCTTTTTCGCAAACTTGTTGGCCAGATCCTGGGTTTTTTTCGTGTTTGAATCATGTAGTAATGTGGTAACACACTGAAGCAGTCAATTAAACCTGGTTTCGATCAATATTTTAAAGGATAACACCGGTTAGGTCTGGGTTAGGTCCGGGATAGGCCCGCATCTGGCTCATGATTTTGCCTTCTTCGCATACTTGTTGGCCAGATCCTGGGTATTTTCCGTGTTTGAAACACGTAGTAATGTGGTAACACACTGAAGCAGCCAATTAAACCTGGTTTCGATCAATATTTCAGAGGATAACACCGGTTAGGTCTGGGTTAGGTCTGGGATATGCGCGCATCTGGCTTATACTTTCGCCTTTTTCGCAAACTTGTTGGCCAGATCCTGGGTTTTTTTCGTGTTTGAATCATGTAATAATGTGGTAACACACTGAAGCAGTCAATCAAACCTGGTTTCGATCAATATTTTAGAGGATAACACCGGTTAGGTCTGGGTTAGGTCGGGGTTATGCCCGCATCTGACTCATGATTTTGCCTTCTTCGCATACTTGTTGGCCAGATCCTGGGCTTTTTTCGTGTTTGAATCACGTAGTAATGTGGTAACACACTGGAGCAGTCATTTAAACCTGGTTTCGATCAATATTTTAGAGGATAACACCGGTTAGGTCTGGGATAGATCCGGGATAGGCCCGCATCTGGCTCATGATTTTGCCTTCTTCGCATACTTGTTGGCCAGATAAGGGTTTTTTTCGTGTTTGAATCACGTAGTAATGTGGTAACACACTGAAGCAGTCAATTAAACCTGGTTTCGATCAATATTTCAGAGGATAACACCGGTTAGGTCTGGGTTAGGTCTGGGATTTGCGCGCATCTGGCTTATACTTTCGCCTTTTTCGCAAACTTGTTGGCCAGATCCTGGGTATTTTCCGTGTTTGAAACACGTAGTAATGTGGTAACACACTGAAGCAGTCAATTAAACCTGGTTTCGATCAATATTTCAGAGGATAACACCGGTTAGGTCTGGGTTAGGTCTGGGATATGCGCGCATCTGGCTTATACTTTCGCCTTTTTCGCAAACTTGTTGGCCAGATCCTGGGTTTTTTTCGTGTTTGAATCATGTAGTAATGTGGTAACACACTGAAGCAGTCAATTAAACCTGGTTTCGATCAATATTTTAGAGGATAACACCGGTTAGGTCTGGGTTAGGTCGGGGTTATGCCCGCATCTGACTCATGATTTTGCCTTCTTCGCATACTTGTTGGCCAGATCCTGGGCTTTTTTCGTGTTTGAATCACGTAGTAATGTGGTAACACACTGAAGCAGTCACTTAAACCTGGTTTCGATCAATATTTTAGAGGATAACACCAGTTAGGTCTGGGATAGATCCGGGATAGGCCCGCATCTGGCTCATGATTTTGCCTTCTTCGCATACTTGTTCGCCAGATAAGGGTTTTTTTCGTGTTTGAATCACGTAGTAATGTGGTAACACACTGAAGCAGTCAATTAAACCTGGTTTCGATCAATATTTCAGAGGATAACACCGGTTAGGTCTGGGTTAGGTCTGGGATTTGCGCGCATCTGGCTTATACTTTCGCCTTTTTCGCAAACTTGTTGGCCAGATCCTGGGTATTTTCCGTGTTTGAAACACGTAGTTATGTGGTAACACACTGAAACAGTCAATTAAACCTGGTTTCGATCAATATTTCAGAGGATAACACCGGTTAGGTCTGGGTTAGGTCTGGGAAATGCGCGCATCTGGCTTATACTTTCGCCTTTTTCGCAAACTTGTTGGCCAGATCCTGGGTTTTTTTCGTGTTTGAATCACGTAGTAATGTGGTAACACACTGAAGCAGTCAATTAACCCTGGTTTCGATCAATATTTCAGAGGATAACACCGGTTAGGTCTGGGTTAGGTCTGGGATATGCGCGCATCTGGCTTATACTTTCGCCTTTTTCGCAAACTTGTTGACCAGATCCTGGGTTTTTTTCGTGTTTGAATCATGTAGTAATGTGGTAACCCACTGAAACAGTCAATTAAACCTGGTTTCGATCAATATTTTAGAGGATAACGCCGGTTAGGTCTGGGTTAGGTCTGGGATATGCGCGCATCTGGCTTATACTTTCGCCTTTTTCGCAAACTTGTTGGCTAGATCCTGGGTTTTTTTCGGGTTTGAATAACGCAGTAATGTGGTACCACACTGAAGCAGTCAATTAAACCTGGTTTCGATCAATATTTTAGAGGATAACGCCGGTTAGGTCTGGGTTAGGTCTGGGAAATGCGCGCATCTGGCTCATGATTTTGCCTTCTTCGCATACTTGTTGGCCAGATCCTGGGGTTTTTTCGTCTTTGAATCACGTAGTAATGTGGTAACAAACTGAAACAGTCAATAAAACCTGGTTTCGATCAATATTTTAGAGGATAACACCGGTTAGGTCTGGGTTAGGTCTGAGATTTGCGCGCATCTGGCTTATACTTTCGCCATTTTCGCAAACTTGTTGGCCAGATCCTGGGTTTTTTTCGTGTTTGAATCATGTAGTAATGTGGTAACACACTGAAGCAGTCAATAAAACCTGGTTTCGATCAATATTTCAGAGGATAACACCGGTTAGGTCTGGGTTAGGTCTGGGATATGCGCGCATCTGGCTTATACTTTCACCTTTTTCGCAAACTTGTTGGCCAGATCCTGGGCTTTTTTCGTGTTTGAATCACGTAGTAATGTGGTAACCCACTGAAGCAGTCAATTAAACCTGGTTTCGATCAATATTTTAGAGGATAACACCGGTTAGGTATGGGTTAGGTCTGGGATATGCGCGCATCTGCCTTATACTTTCGCCTTTTTCGCAAACTTGTTGGCCAGATCCTGGGTTTTTTTCGTGTTTGAATCACGTAGTAATGTGGTACCACACTGAAGCAGTCAATTAAACCTGGTTTCGATCAATATTTCAGAGGACAACACCGGTTAGGTCTGGATTAGGTCTGGGTTATGCCCGCATCAGGCTCATGATTTTGCCTTCTTCGCATACTTGTTGGCCAGATCCTGAGTTTTTTTCGTGTTTGAATCACGTAGTAATGTGGTAACACACTGAAGCAGTCAATCAAACCTGGTTTCGATCAATATTTTAGAGGATAACACCGGTTAGGTCTGGGTTAGGTCTGGGATATGCGCGCATCTGGCTTATACTTTCACCTTTTTCGCAAACTTGTTGGCCAGATCCTGGGCTTTTTTCGTGTTTGAATCACGTAGTAATCTGGTAACACACTGAAGCAGTCAATCAAACCTGGTTTCGATCAATATTTTAGAGGATAACACCGGTTAGGTCTGGGTTAGGTCTGGGTTAGGTCTGGGTTATGCCCGCATCTGGCTCATGATTATGCCTTCTTCGCATACTTGTTGGCCAGATCCTGGGTTTCTTCTGGTTTGAATCACGTAGTAATCTGGTAACACACTGAAGCAGTCAATCAAACCTGGTTTCGATCAATATTTTAGAGGATAACACCGGTTAGGTCTGGCTTAGGACTGGGTTATGCCCGCATCTGGCTCATGATTTTGCCTTCTTCGCATACTTGTTGGCCAGATCCTGGGGTTTTTTCGTCTTTGAATCACGTAGTAATGTGGTAACAAACTGAAACAGTCAATAAAACCTGGTTTCGATCAATATTTTAGAGGATAACACCGGTTAGGTCTGGGTTAGGTCTGAGATTTGCGCGCATCTGGCTTATACTTTCGCCATTTTCGCAAACTTGTTGGCCAGATCCTGGGTTTTTTTCGTGTTTGAATCATGTAGTAATGTGGTAACACACTGAAGCAGTCAATAAAACCTGGTTTCGATCAATATTTCAGAGGATAACACCGGTTAGGTCTGGGTTAGGTCTGGGATATGCGCGCATCTGGCTTATACTTTCACCTTTTTCGCAAACTTGTTGGCCAGATCCTGGGCTTTTTTCGTGTTTGAATCACGTAGTAATGTGGTAACCCACTGAAGCAGTCAATTAAACCTGGTTTCGATCAATATTTTAGAGGATAACACCGGTTAGGTCTGGGATAGGTCCGGGATATGCCCGCATCTGGCTCATGATTTTGCCTTCTGCGCATACTTGTTGGCCAGATCCTGGGGTTTTTTCGTGTTTGAATCACGTAGTAATGTGGTAACAAACTGAAACAGTCAATAAAACCTGGCTTCGATCAATATTTTAGAGGATAACACCGGTTAGGTCTGGGTTAGGTCTGAGATTTGCGCGCATCTGGCTTATACTTTCGCCTTTTTCGCAAACTTGCTGGCCAGATCCTGGGTTTTTTTTCGTGTTTGAATCATGTAGTAATGTGGTAACACACTGAAGCAGTCAATTAAACCTGGTTTCGATCAATATTTTAGAGGATAACACCGGTTAGGTCTGGGTTAGGTCTGGGTTATGCCCGCATCTGGCTCATGATTTTGCCTTCTTCGCATAGTTGTTGGCCAGATCCTGGGGTTTTTTCGTGTTTGAATCACGTAGTAATGTGGTAACACACTGAAGCAGTCAATTAAACCTGGTTTCGATCAATATTTTAGAGGATAACACCGGTTAGGTCTGGGATAGGTCCGGGATAGGCCCGCATCTGGCTCATGATTTTGCCTTCTTCGCATACTTGTTGGCCAGATCCTGGGTTTTTTTCGTGTTTGAATCACGTAGTAATGTGGTAACACACTGAAGCAGTCAATTAAACCTGGTTTCGATCAATATTTCAGAGGATAACACCGGTTAGGTCTGGGTTAGGTCTGGGATATGCGCGCATCTGGCTTATACTTTCGCCTTTTTCGCAAACTTGTTGGCTAGATCTTGGGTTTTTTTCCGGTTTGAATAACGCAGTAATGTGGTACCACACTGAAGCAGTCAATTAAACCTGGTTTCGATCAATATTCCAGAGGATAACACCGGTTAGGTCTGGGTTAGGTCTGGGATATGCGCGCATCTGGCTTATACTTTCACCTTTTTCGCAAACTTGTTGGCCAGATCCTGGGGTTTTTTCGTGTTTGAATCACGTAGTAATGTGGTAACCCACTGAAGCAGTCAATTAAACCTGGTTTCGATCAATATTTTAGAGGATAACACCGGTTAGGTCTGGGATAGGTCCGGGATATGCCCGCATCTGGCTCATGATTTTGCCTACTTTGCATACTTGTTGGCCAGATCCTGGGGTTTTTTCGTGTTTGAATCACGTAGTAATGTGGTAACAAACTGAAACAGTCAATAAAACCTGGTTTCGATCAATATTTTAGAGGATAACACCGGTTAGGTCTGGGTTAGGTCTGAGATTTGCGCGCATCTGGCTTATACTTTCGCCTTTTTCGCAAACTTGTTGGCCAGATCGTGGGTTTTTCCGTGTTTGAATCATGTAATAATGTGGTAACACACTGAAGCAGTCAATTAAACCTGGTTTCGATCAATATTTCAGAGGATAACACCGGTTAGGTCTGGGTTAGGTCTGGGATTTGCGCGCATCTGGCTTATACTTTCGCCTTTTTCGCAAACTTGTTGGCCAGATCCTGGGTATTTTCCGTGTTTGAAACACGTAGTAATGTGGTAACACACTGAAGCAGTCAATTAAACCTGGTTTCGATCAATATTTCAGAGGATAACACCGGTTAGGTCTGGGTTAGGTCTGGGATATGCGCGCATCTGGCTTATACTTTCGCCTTTTTCGCAAACTTGTTGGCCAGATCCTGGGTTTTTTTCGTGTTTGAATCATGTAGTAATGTGGTAACACACTGAAGCAGTCAATTAAACCTGGTTTCGATCAATATTTTAGAGTATAACACCGGTTAGGTCTGGGTTAGGTCTGGGTTATGCCCGCATCTGGCTCATGATTTTGCCTTCTTCGCATACTTGTTGGCCAGATCCTGGGTTTCTTTCGTGTTTGAATCACGTAGGAATGTGGTAACACACTGAAGCAGTCAATTAAACCTTGTTTCGAAAAATATTTTAGAGGATAACGCCGGTTAGGTCTGGGTTACCCCTGGAAATGCGCGCATCTGGCTTATACTTTCGCCTTTTTCGCAAACTTGTTGGCCAGATCCTGGGGTTTTTTCGTGTTTGAATCACGTAGTAATGTGGTAACAAACTGAAACAGACAATAAAACCTGGTTTCGATCAATATTTTAGAGGATAACACCGGTTAGGTCTGGGTTAGGTCTGAGATTTGCGCGCATCTGGCTTATACTTTCGCCTTTTTCGCAAACTTGTTGGCCAGATCCTGGGTTTTTTTCGTGTTTGAATCATGTAGTAATGTGGTAACACACTGAAGCAGTCAATTAAACCTGGTTTCGATCAATATTTCAGAGGACAACACCGGTTAGGTCTGGATTAGGTCTGGGTTATGCCCGCTTCAGGCTCATGATTTTGCCTTCTTCGCATACTTGTTGGCCAGATCCTGGGTTTTTTTCGTGTTTGAATCACGTAGTAATGTGGTAACACACTGAAGCAGTCAATTAAACCTGGTTTCGACGAATATTTTAGAGGATAACACCGGTTAGGTCTGGGTTAGGTCTGGGTTATGCCCGCATCTGGCTCATGATTTTGCCTTCTTCGCATACTTGTTGGCCAGATCCTGGGTTTTTTTCGTGTTTGAATCACGTACTAATGTGGTAACACACTGAAGCAGTCAATTAAACCTGGTTTCGATCAATATTTTAGAGGATAACACCGGTTAGGTCTGGGTTAGGTCTGGGTTAGGTCTGGGTTATGCCCGCATCTGGCTCATGATTATGCCTTCTTCGCATACTTGTTGGCCAGATCCTGGGTTTCTTCTGGTTTGAATCACGTAGTAATGTGGTAACACACTGAAGCAGTCAATCAAACCTGGTTTCGATCAATATTTTAGAGGATAACACCGGTTAGGTCTGGCTTAGGACTGGGTTATGCCCGCATCTGGCTCATGATTTTGCCTTTTTCGCAAACTTGTTGGCCAGATCTTGGGTTTTTTTCGTGTTTGAATCACGTAGTAATGTGGTAACACACTGAAGCAGTCAATTAAACCTGGTTTCGATCAATATTTTAGAGGATAACACCGGTTAGGTCTTGGTTAGGTCTGGGTTATACCAGCATCTGGCTCATGATTTTGCCTTCTTCGCATACGTGTTGGCCACGTGTTGACGATAAAACTGTAAGATAAAGGATGAATTAAGTTCCAAGTCCCTAAAATTTTCCAAATCATAGATTTAAAAATGATTTAGATATTTACATGATTTTAGTGTGGGTATTTATACAAGTATGTAAATCTCTATTTATGCATAACATGTTACCCCTAAATGGGCAAGTTAATGAATTATATACATGTTAATTGTATAATAATAACCCTTTGTTCCTCATAAAAATTCACAACTGAATTGCTACCATTCTAAAAAAATCCATCCCAAAATATATTATCAAAACTAGTAATAAATTATTTGAACAAGGTGATAACAGATTTGAAATATTTAATAAAATTTAAATACCAGAGATTGATAGTATTAATAAAAGATAATATTAATACTATTTTGACACTGTTATTTGATTTTAATATTAATTATAGATACTTTGATTATTGATTTATTAAAACATAAAGTTAATGAAGTCCCAGTAGATTATAAATATTTTAAAGAGCATGAATTAGCATAGAATTTCATAAAAAATTTGATGAGTGATAGAAGTAACTTGAATAATCTGAATTTTGTAGCTTTTACTATATCTTTGGATATGGAATCACAGATTCATTTTATTAATAAAAATAGAGATAGTACTGATGATTTACTCAGGCTCGTTAAAGTAAGTGGGCCAAGTGGGAAGAATATTAAGATAGATGGATAGATATTGGTAAAAGTATACTTCTTGTCCTTATATAGGAAATCTTTAATATTACAAATAAACTCTTTCTGTAAAATCTTGAACTTATCATTATAATTTATAGAATTAAAGTCAACGCATCTAATAATGAAAGTGAACTGAAGTATTTTATAGACTTGTCAAGAACGTTTTTTGGTATATTCCTAGCAAACGACCCGTTCAACGATCGGGATGAGTTATACGTAATTCGATTCGTCTAATTCAGTATATTATTTCATTAGTATATGCATTTCATTATCTGCGGAAATTCGGTATTTTTACAAAGTAACTAAGTATTTTAAATATATTCTGACAGGTTCACAGGTGGAAACAAGTGACTGTCGTTACCTGTGTTCAAAATGCCAGCTAGTAAAATGCTAATTTGTTAACAATAACATTTGTTGAATGAAATTTCTGCTATTTCTGCAAATATCTCATTGAATAAATCACCATCTTTCTATTATATATACATTTACTAAATACATAATGGCTCAGGTATCCAATGAAGTTACTCTTATTGGAAATATAAAATATTGATAGTATTATATGTTAGAAAAAAGTGGTGTCTTCAATTTAATTCATGTAAGCATCAGTAATGAGATCTTGAAAATTGACGCTGTGATTAATTTTCAAATGGCCTCTGTGCCATTATTTCTACAACAAAATGTTGATTCATCAGTCTCTATCTACTCTACCCTTCCACAATTGCTGCGCAGTATTTTTATTTAATGTTAGTTATATAATATATCACGACATTGCTCATAATTATACGTTAGCATATATGGTAATTTTAAAACAATATCTGTAACTGAGTTTGTTTTTAGAAAACCACGTTCTTTGCTTTTCAAATATCTTTATATAATGCAATGGCTTTTAAAAACTAAGGGTATAAACATCTCACCGTAAACCGTAAATAGTTTACATTTTAAAGATCCAGAAACAGGCGCTCATACGAATAAAACAGAAACTACGTGGAAGCATAGTAAACACTTTTTGCCTGAATATTGTCGGTTAGTATTTGCAGTTCCACACGTTTTTTAATATGTTTTTCTAACATATAATACAAAATAATAAATATTATATTTTCTATTTTCAGCAAAAAAGATAATTTCATTGGGTACTTAAGCCATTACGTGTTTTATAAACCTTCCAAGCAAGGAAAGAATGATTTATTTAATCAGTTCTTAAAAGAAATTTCAGAAATTTCATTTGATGATGATTGATTCTGTAAAAAATCAAAATATACCAGACTTAGATGATAATGAAATTTAATAATAAAAACAAGTTAAGCCAACGTACTGCGTGCAATAGTAATTTACTATATATTGTAAACACTGTCAGCGGCGGGGAGACATTTTTTACTGTTGCTGCATGTACTGTCTACATACCTGGTTTTAATACTGTCCACCTGACCGACTCGTGGAAGTTCTATGCCTAAAAAAATGATTTTTATGCATCATACAAATTCTTCTACAAATTCCCATTTGACAATGTAGAATAGATCCAATTAGATAAATTATTTATAATTTTTAAAATGAACATAGCAACGATTTAATGTTAATCATTACATTACCAATCTTTCCAGATATTAGTTTAAAACCATCACCAACTTTAATATCAACCGGGTTTTGTAGATTTTTGGATTCATAAAAGTACTCATCTGTGTTTATTATGTGATCTGAGCAACCACTATCTAGTAGCCATTTAATATTTCTACTTCTTCTATTTTGCTACTTTTCATTACTTCAACCTTGAATGAATTGTAATTTCTACTGTCATCTAGACTCGAATTTCCAGCCACTTTTCTATCGTGTCTATTTTGTATATGTTTGAAAAGGTTGCCTTTTGTAATAATTATTAAAGTTTTCTGGGCAGTAACGTTGGATGTGCCCTGACTTATTACACTGACTTAACATACCGCTTCAGTAGTCGTTGCACTGCTATGCTGATTATCCTTTGAATTGAGATACTTGTTCTGATTGCGTTGTACGTGTCGAAACCTATGACCTCTAGGATTTTTAGTTAAATTTGAACTAAACGTGCGAGTGTAATTTCTGCTGTACTCAAAGTAGTAACTTTTACCGTTTCTCTTTTGATACTCTAACAGTAATTTAGATTTTACATACTCAACTGTTTTCTCCTTCGTTGGCAGTGCATCAATAATATCAACAATACGTGAGAAGTTAACGTTAATAACAGATAATTCAATTTATCCTCTTCATTCACAGTCTCACCAGTATTTTTGAGCCTATTTATATGCGTTTCAAATTCGTTAAAGAAGTCACTTGGATTTTCACCTTCTTTCATTTTTAATTCTAACAATCTTCTTTTACACAATAGCTTTACTGCACTGTTTTTAACTAGATAAATTTCGTCAAGCTTTGCAATCATATTTTTCGCAGTCGTTTCTGATATTATTAATTCTAACTGAGTGTTTGAAATACTGTTTACGATGTAACTTTTTGCTTTAATTTCCTTTTTTATTCCAATCTTCGACTCTTATTTCAGCCGGTCTTTCATCATGTAGAATAACCTCGTTACAGTCTTTCATTTCTAAAAATAAATTTAGCCTGAATTTCCAGTTCCATAAAATATTTGTAACATGAAATCGTCCTTTTTTTCACTTGCCATGCTTCAAACTTAGGTTATCTTCCTTTCACAACTAAATTTCTTTTCTTTACTGTTAACGAACAAACCACGGACCTCTGCTACCATGTTAAAATACTGTTTATATTATTTATTATAATGAATCTTGTTACAAAACAAACACACTTATTTTCCATTGTGAAAAGAAAACTTAAAAACTAAAAGAACATTCCTCGACGTGTGCTTCTCTCACAAACACACACACACACTCCTAAACACTAAAGAAACTAACGAATTTTAAGTCATATTTCTAACAATAACAGTAACAGTTTATAAAAAAATAACGAATTTCCACAGATGCATAGAAATGCATATCAATAATGTACTGAATTAGGCGAATCGAATAATGTATAACTCACCCCGATCCGTGAACGGGCCTAGCGTTTGCTAGGAATGTTCCATAACTTTTCAACAAAGTCTAAAATTTTTCCCAAGGGTTTTTGAATACCTATACACTGTATAGATATCCTGTTTCCTTCAACCGAACGACACGTGTCCCTAAAAAATATATTTATAAAGTAAGTCGGTCAAGTAGGAAGAATATTCAGATATTTAAGAATATGAATGTATTGGTAAAAATATCCATTCCTCTTACCTTTATGTCCTGTGTATTGGATAATATAGATTTACATACTTTTACCGCTGAATTCGAAATTCTGAACTAAACATAGGTACAGGACTCGTCAAAACCGTTTTTCATTCTTTTTATAGTTTTATCTGTTTTCCAAAAAACAACCAATTAAATTAAGTTGCAAGAATGCAAAAGCGATAAAACTTACAGAGGCTTTAAATGTTTACTTAAGACTTTGCCTTTTGTAAAAACCGGCGATATTGACTGTGTGTGTGTGTGTGTGTAAATCGTCGTACGTTCGTGCCCGGTGCAGTAAAACACGTGCATCGATCTAAGTTACGTACGTTCCTCACGTGCCACTTTCTCAATCTATACTTTTAAATAAAAATTTTCGATGAGGTGCATTTGTAGCTATTACGTGTAGCATCATGAGCAAACTCTTAGAAAATCACTCCTACTCCTCATTTGGACAGAATTTTTACTTTCATGATTATAGCGAAAAGTCGTTTTCCTGCTCGGGGAACACATATGTACAGGGTGTTCGGCCACCCCTGGGAAAAATTTTAATGGGGGATTCTAGATGCCAAAATACGAAAATACAGACGAAAATCAAGAATACCAATTTGTTGATAGAGGCTACGTTAAAAAGTTATTAACAATTAAACTAAAAAATTTCAAATCGTTCTGGAAAAATTGTTATCGGTTGCGGGGGTCAATTACAATCATTTTTGGTGAATACACATACCTCCGAAATCTTACCCACTTTCGAGATAAAAATTCGAGAATGTGTGAAATTTGTTCGATGGAAAAGAAAAATTTCAAATCGTTTTGGAAAAATTATCTTCGGTTGCGGGGGTTACTTACAACCATTTTGGGTGAATCGTCATATCCCCCTAATCATGCGCATTTTCGAGAAAGAAATTCAGTACGGGCGGAACTTTAAACGTTAACAACTTTTTAATAAAGCCTCCATTAACAAATTGGTATTCTTGATTTTCGTCTTACTTTGGTCTCTAGAATCCCCTGGGAGAAATTGTAATGGGAGATTCTAGAGGTTAAAGTAGAACGAAAATCAAGAATACCAATTTGTTGATGGAGTAATACGATACTAAACAAAGTTATTGACGTTTAAAGTTCCGCTCTTACTTTCGAATTTTTTTCTCGAAAATGCGCAGGATTTCGTATGTGGTATGTCTATTCACCGAAAATAATTGTAATTGACCCCCGAAACCGAAAGTAATTTTGTTCAGAACGATTTGAAATTTTCTTTTTCTTTCGTCGAAAAATTTAGGCACTGCCTGTCGATTTTTCTTAAAAATTCCTTTCTGATTTTTATTCAGTTTGTAAAATAGTTGTTTAATAATACTCTTTGTGTAGGTACCCATGAGCTCTACTCGCGAAAAAAAAACGTTTCATTGGAATATATTCACTATTCACTATATCAGTAGGAGTTGCGGGGGCTGTTTGAAAATTTGACCAGTTATATGGGATTTTTCTCACTTTACGGGGTCAAGGAACAACTTTTCCAACATCTCTACATATTCTCCATTAAAATATGCGTTGTGTTGCTGTTTGAAACATTAAAATCGTTCGATCCGGCTGTCGACCAAAAAAAAAAAATGCTTGTTACTGACCCCTGCAACGAAAACTAATTCTTCCAAGACGATTCGAAATTCTTTTTTACTTGAATTTTTTTTGTCGAAACTGAGTAGGATTTCGGGGGTACGATTCTAACTGACCTCCGCGACCAACAATAATTTTTTCAGAACGATTTGAAATTTTTTTATTTAATGTTATTAATAACTACTTTTTAACGAAACCTCAGTCGAAAAATTGATATTCTTAATTTTCGTCTTATTTTGGCTTCTAGAATCTCCCATTAAAATTTTTCCCAGGTGTGGCCAAACACCCTGTATATATTAAATCAATATTAATGAAATTACACCTTGACCGAATTCATTTCAATCCCCACACTAATACATATATTGTGTGTATGTACCATAAATGGTCGAGAATGGAGTCACCTTTCCTATACTGGTATTATTAGATGGTCGCAGGTCCTGCATAAATTTCAATTTACATAATTTTTGTTTTGAGTAAACTCATTTTACTTTTTTGTATATTATTACCTAATGCAACTCATATTTTCCAGCCATGCGATGTAGGAATATTTAGACGATTAAAAGTTGCATGGCGAAGGGTAGTGCAGGAACATAGACAAAGTACGTAGGTAGACTAAACCCATTACGAAGGTGAATTTCGCACCAATATATCATACCATATATAAATTCCATGAAGAAGGACTTTTAAATGCTTTTAAAGCTTGTGGTGGCCTATGACCGTTTAACTCAAATACAATTTACTAGACAAAACGTATTTCAGAAAGAAGAAAATAAATTAGAATTCATGTCGCCAGATGAAACTGACATCAATGACAGCAATATAGGTAGTTTTACATAGCATTCAAGAGCATATTCCAGATGATCTGAGAGGGGAACAATTTTCTTTTCTATATAGAAAATATTAAAATACAATCGGGACACAACTAAGACACAACACAAGACACAACTCGCAGAGAGAAAGCACTGCTGATGTTCAACGCAGTGCAGTTCATAGTAACAGTAAAACCAATACCAGTGTAGAAGACTAATTTAACAACGTTTCGCTAGAAGAAACTAATATATGATATACTGATCATTAATTAACTTTAATATTTCATGACAATGATGCTTTTACTTTTTTCTAATGGGAATTGTTTTGTTTCCGATGGTACTGAAATCAAACTACATTAATTCTACAACGTTACTTTACTTATTTTCTCGTAAAGACAAAGATTCTTCAGAATCTATTCTGGATAAACATTATCAACATTATCAAAAGATTGAAAAAACAACAAAGAAAAGAAAAGAAAAGAAAAGAAATATAGAAAGAGTGTGTGCAATCAAAGTTACATCAAAGACATGAAAATAGGCTCAGCTTGAAAAAATAGAAGCAATTGATAACCAGGAAAAAGAAAAACAAAGAATGAAAGAAGAACGATTAGAAAAGAAAAAAACAAGCCGAGAAATTAAAAGAAGAAAAGCTATTGAAAAAAGAAAGAAAAACAGAAAAATGAAAAGGAAAAGGAGAAAGAAAAGCAAGACGAAGAGAAGGAGAAATGTAAAACTCAAACTAAAAATAAAAATAAAGTTAAGAACGTGAAAAGAAAATAATAAATAATATTATTGTGTTGTTTTTACAGGGTGAATGTAGTAACTGAACCAGGTGGTTATGACTATGCAACATTTTTATTAGCATCTTTTTCAAACTCCACTTGGAACAACACTGTACGTATGTATGTATGGGATTATCAGGAACCGTGTTTGTTCGTTAATCGGCACACTCGTATTTATTTCGTTAAACACAGTCACACCTACTACGTACTTTTCTTCAATCTTTCTCTCTTCCGTGCTGTCTTTTCTCGCTTTCTGGGTTATTCACCCATCAGCTGTTCGGCCGTACGCTCGCCGCGTGTTGACGGCTTTTTCGGCGGTAACCGTCTTCGCTCGTGCAAGCTCGTGGACAGCGAACGATTCGCTGTACGGCCAAAAATTCGTGCGCGATTTAATAATTTTCAACTGCACGGTTCCCTACATACAGGGTGTTCGGCCATCCATGGGAAAAATTTTAATGGGGGATTCTAGAGGTAAAAATAAGACGAAAATCAAGAATACCAATTTGTTGATGGAGGCACTGTTAAAAAGTTATTAATGTTTAAAGTTCCGCTCGTACTGAATTTTTTTCTCGAAAATGCGCAAGATTTCGGGGGTATGTCTATACATAAAAAATGATTGTCACCGACCCTCGCAACTGAAAATAATTTTTCACAGAACGATTTGAAATCTTTTTTTTTCATCGAAAAATATAGGCACCCGATTAGATTTTCGGTAAGGAATTTTTTCCTCGAAAGTGCGTAGGATTTCGGGGGTATGTGTAATGACCAAAAATGATTGTAATTGACCCCTGCAACCGAAAATAATTTTTTTAGAAAAATTTTTGAAAAATTTCTTTTTCGCCGAAAAATATCAACACATACTCGAATTTTTTTCTCGAAACTGAGTAGGATTTCGAATATATGTCTATTCACTGAAAATGCTTGTAATTGACCTCCGCAGCCGAAAATAATTTTTCCGGAACGATTTGAAATTTTTGAATTTAATTGTTAATAACTTTTTAACGAAGCCTCCATCAACAAATTGGTATTCTTGATTTTCGTCTTAGTTTGGCCTCTAGAATCTCCTATTAAAATGTTTCTCAGGGCTGGCCGAACACCCTGTATACTACTATGTTGGTTTGTTCCGGTTTGAATCACGCAGTAATGTGGGCCCACAAAGAAGCAGTCAATTAAACCTGATTTCGATCAATATTTTAGAGGATAACACCGGTTAGGTCTGGGTCAGGTCTGGGTTATGCCCGCATCTGGCTCATGATTATGCCTTCTTCGCATACTTGTTGGCCAGATCCTGGGTTTTTTTCGGGTTTGAATCACGTAGTAATGTGGTACCACACAGTAACAGTCAATTAAACCTGGATTCGGTCAGTATTTTAGAGGATAACACCGGTTAGGTCTGGGTTAGGTCTGGGATGTGCGCGCATCTGGCTTATACTTTCGCCTTTTTCGCATACTTGTTGGCCAGATCCTGGGTTTTTTTCGTGTTTGAATCACGTAGTAATGTGGTACCACACTGAAGCAGTCAATTAAACCTGGTTTCGATCAATATTTTAGAGGATAACACCGGTTAGGTCTGGGTTAGGTCTGGGTTATGCCCGCATCTGGCTCATGATTTTGCCTTCTTCGCATACTTGTTGGCCAGATCCTGGGTTTTTTTCGTGTTTGAATCACGTACTAATGTGGTAACACACTGAAGCAGTCAATTAAACCTGGTTTCGATCAATATTTCAGAGGATAACACCGGTTAGGTCTGGGTTAGGTCTGGGTTATGCCCGCATCTGGCTCATGATTTTGCCTTCTTCGCATACTTGTTGGCCAGATCTTGGGTTTTTTTCGTGTTTGAATCACGTAGTAATGTGGTAACACACTGAAGCAGTCAATTAAACCTGGTTTCGATCAATATTTTAGAGGATAACACCGGTTAGGTCTGGGTTAGGTCTGGGTTATGCCCGCATCTGGCTCATGATTTTGCCTTCTTCGCATACTTGTTGGCCAGATCCTGGGGTTTTTTCGTGTTTGAATCACGTAGTAATGTGGTAACACACTGAAGCAGTCAATTAAACCTGGTTTCGATCAATATTTTAGAGGATAACACCGGTTAGGTCTGGGTTAGGTCTGGGTTATGCCCGCATCTGGCTCATGATTATGCCTTCTTCGCATACCTGTTGGCCAGATCCTGGGTTTCTTCTGGTTTGAATCACGTAGTAATGTGGTACCACACAGTAACAGTCAATTAAACCTGGATTCGGTCAGTATTTTAGAGGATAACACCGGTTAGGTCTGGGTTAGGTCTGGGATGTGCGCGCATCTGGCTTATACTTTCGCCTTTTTCGCATACTTGTTGGCCAGATCCTGGGTTTTTTTCGTGTTTGAATCACGTAGTAATGTGGTACCACACTAAAGCAGTCAATTAAACCTGGTTTCGATCAATATTTTAGAGGATAACACCGGTTAGGTCTGGGTTAGGTCTGGGTTATGCCCGCATCTGGCTCATGATTTTGCCTTCTTCGCATACTTGTTGGCCAGATCCTGGGGTTTTTTCGTGTTTGAATCACGTAGGAATGTGGTAACACACTGAAGCAGTCAATTAAACCTGGTTTCGATCAATATTTCAGAGGATAACACCGGTTAGGTCTGGGTTAGGTCTGGGTTATGCCCGCATCTGGCTCATGATTATGCCTTCTTCGCATACTTGTTGGCCAGATCCTGGGTTTCTTCTGGTTTGAATCACGTAGTAATGTGGTAACACACTGAAGCAGTCAATTAAACCTGGTTTCGATCAATATTTTAGAGGATAACACCGGTTAGGTCTTGGTTAGGTCTGGGTTATACCAGCATCTGGCTCATGATTTTGCCTTCTTCGCATACGTGTTGGCCACGTGTTGACGATAAAACTGTAAGATAAAGGATGAATTAAGTTCCAAGTCCCTAAAATTTTCCAAATCATAGATTTAAAAATGATTTAGATATTTACATGATTTTAGTGTGGGTATTTATACAAGTATGTAAATCTCTATTTATGCATAACATGTTACCCCTAAATGGGCAAGTTAATGAATTATATACATGTTAATTGTATAATAATAACCCTTTGTTCCTCATAAAAATTCACAACTGAATTGCTATCATTCTAAAAAAATCCATCCCAAAATATATTATCAAAACTAGTAATAAATTATTTGAACAAGGTGATAACAGATTTGAAATATTTAATAAAATTTAAATACCAGATATTGATAGTATTAATAAAATATAATATTAATACTATTTTGACACTGTTATTTGATTTTAATATTAATTATAGATACTTTGATTATTGATTTATTAAAACATAAAGTTAATGAAGTCCCAGTAGATTATAAATATTTTAAAGAGCATGAATTAGCATAGAATTTCATAAAAAATTTGATGAGTGATAGAAGTAACTTGAATAATCTGAATTTTGTAGCTTTTACTATATCTTTGGATATGGAATCACAGATTCATTTTATTAATAAAAATAGAGATAGTACTGATGATTTACTCAGGCTCGTTAAAGTAAGTGGGCCAAGTGGGAAGAATATTAAGATAGATGGATAGATATTGGTAAAAGTATACTTCTTGTCCTTATATAGGAAATCTTTAATATTACAAATAAACTCTTTCTGTAAAATCTTGAACTTATCATTATAATTTATAGAATTAAAGTCAACGCATCTAATAATGAAAGTGAACTGAAGTATTTTATAGACTTGTCAAGAACGTTTTTTGGTATATTCCTAGCAAACGACCCGTTCAACGATCGGGATGAGTTATACGTAATTCGATTCGTCTAATTCAGTATATTATTTCATTAGTATATGCATTTCATTATCTGCGGAAATTCGGTATTTTTACAAAGTAACTAAGTATTTTAAATATATTCTGACAGGTTCACAGGTGGAAACAAGTGACTGTCGTTACCTGTGTTCAAAATGCCAGCTAGTAAAATGCTAATTTGTTAACAATAACATTTGTTGAATGAAATTTCTGCTATTTCTGCAAATATCTCATTGAATAAATCACCATCTTTCTATTATATATACATTTACTAAATACATAATGGCTCAGGTATCCAATGAAGTTACTCTTATTGGAAATATAAAATATTGATAGTATTATATGTTAGAAAAAAGTGGTGTCTTCAATTTAATTCATGTAAGCATCAGTAATGAGATCTTGAAAATTGACGCTGTGATTAATTTTCAAATGGCCTCTGTGCCATTATTTCTACAACAAAATGTTGATTCATCAGTCTCTATCTACTCTACCCTTCCACAATTGCTGCGCAGTATTTTTATTTAATGTTAGTTATATAATATATCACGACATTGCTCATAATTATACGTTAGCATATATGGTAATTTTAAAACAATATCTGTAACTGAGTTTGTTTTTAGAAAACCACGTTCTTTGCTTTTCAAATATCTTTATATAATGCAATGGCTTTTAAAAACTAAGGGTATAAACATCTCACCGTAAACCGTAAATAGTTTACATTTTAAAGATCCAGAAACAGGCGCTCATACGAATAAAACAGAAACTACGTGGAAGCATAGTAAACACTTTTTGCCTGAATATTGTCGGTTAGTATTTGCAGTTCCACACGTTTTTTAATATGTTTTTCTAACATATAATACAAAATAATAAATATTATATTTTCTATTTTCAGCAAAAAAGATAATTTCATTGGGTACTTAAGCCATTACGTGTTTTATAAACCTTCCAAGCAAGGAAAGGATGATTTATTTAATCAGTTCTTAAAAGAAATTTCAGAAATTTCATTTGATGATGATTGATTCTGTAAAAAATCAAAATATACCAGACTTAGATGATAATGAAATTTAATAATAAAAACAAGTTAAGCCAACGTACTGCGTGCAATAGTAATTTACTATATATTGTAAACACTGTCAGCGGCGGGGAGACATTTTTTACTGTTGCTGCATGTACTGTCTACATACCTGGTTTTAATACTGTCCACCTGACCGACTCGTGGAAGTTCTATGCCTAAAAAAATGATTTTTATGCATCATACAAATTCTTCTACAAATTCCCATTTGACAATGTAGAATAGATCCAATTAGATAAATTATTTATAATTTTTAAAATGAACATAGCAACGATTTAATGTTAATCATTACATTACCAATCTTTCCAGATATTAGTTTAAAACCATCACCAACTTTAATATCAACCGGGTTTTGTAGATTTTTGGATTCATAAAAGTACTCATCTGTGTTTATTATGTGATCTGAGCAACCACTATCTAGTAGCCATTTAATATTTCTACTTCTTCTATTTTGCTACTTTTCATTACTTCAACCTTGAATGAATTGTAATTTCTACTGTCATCTAGACTCGAATTTCCAGCCACTTTTCTATCGTGTCTATTTTGTATATGTTTGAAAAGGTTGCCTTTTGTAATAATTATTAAAGTTTTCTGGGCAGTAACGTTGGATGTGCCCTGACTTATTACACTGACTTAACATACCGCTTCAGTAGTCGTTGCACTGCTATGCTGATTATCCTTTGAATTGAGATACTTGTTCTGATTGCGTTGTACGTGTCGAAACCTATGACCTCTAGGATTTTTAGTTAAATTTGAACTAAACGTGCGAGTGTAATTTCTGCTGTACTCAAAGTAGTAACTTTTACCGTTTCTCTTTTGATACTCTAACAGTAATTTAGATTTTACATACTCAACTGTTTTCTCCTTCGTTGGCAGTGCATCAATAATATCAACAATACGTGAGAAGTTAACGTTAATAACAGATAATTCAATTTATCCTCTTCATTCACAGTCTCACCAGTATTTTTGAGCCTATTTATATGCGTTTCAAATTCGTTAAAGAAGTCACTTGGATTTTCACCTTCTTTCATTTTTAATTCTAACAATCTTCTTTTACACAATAGCTTTACTGCACTGTTTTTAACTAGATAAATTTCGTCAAGCTTTGCAATCATATTTTTCGCAGTCGTTTCTGATATTATTAATTCTAACTGAGTGTTTGAAATACTGTTTACGATGTAACTTTTTGCTTTAATTTCCTTTTTTATTCCAATCTTCGACTCTTATTTCAGCCGGTCTTTCATCATGTAGAATAACCTCGTTACAGTCTTTCATTTCTAAAAATAAATTTAGCCTGAATTTCCAGTTCCATAAAATATTTGTAACATGAAATCGTCCTTTTTTTCACTTGCCATGCTTCAAACTTAGGTTATCTTCCTTTCACAACTAAATTTCTTTTCTTTACTGTTAACGAACAAACCACGGACCTCTGCTACCATGTTAAAATACTGTTTATATTATTTATTATAATGGATCTTGTTACAAAACAAACACACTTATTTTCCATTGTGAAAAGAAAACTTAAAAACTAAAAGAACATTCCTCGACGTGTGCTTCTCTCACAAACACACACACACACTCCTAAACACTAAAGAAACTAACGAATTTTAAGTCATATTTCTAACAATAACAGTAACAGTTTATAAAAAAATAACGAATTTCCACAGATGCATAGAAATGCATATCAATAATGTACTGAATTAGGCGAATCGAATAATGTATAACTCACCCCGATCCGTGAACGGGCCTAGCGTTTGCTAGGAATGTTCCATAACTTTTCAACAAAGTCTAAAATTTTTCCCAAGGGTTTTTGAATACCTATACACTGTATAGATATCCTGTTTCCTTCAACCGAACGACACGTGTCCCTAAAAAATATATTTATAAAGTAAGTCGGTCAAGTAGGAAGAATATTCAGATATTTAAGAATATGAATGTATTGGTAAAAATATCCATTCCTCTTACCTTTATGTCCTGTGTATTGGATAATATAGATTTACATACTTTTACCGCTGAATTCGAAATTCTGAACTAAACATAGGTACAGGACTCGTCAAAACCGTTTTTCATTCTTTTTATAGTTTTATCTGTTTTCCAAAAAACAACCAATTAAATTAAGTTGCAAGAATGCAAAAGCGATAAAACTTACAGAGGCTTTAAATGTTTACTTAAGACTTTGCCTTTTGTAAAAACCGGCGATATTGACTGTGTGTGTGTGTGTGTGTAAATCGTCGTACGTTCGTGCCCGGTGCAGTAAAACACGTGCATCGATCTAAGTTACGTACGTTCCTCACGTGCCACTTTCTCAATCTATACTTTTAAATAAAAATTTTCGATGAGGTGCATTTGTAGCTATTACGTGTAGCATCATGAGCAAACTCTTAGAAAATCACTCCTACTCCTCATTTGGACAGAATTTTTACTTTCATGATTATAGCGAAAAGTCGTTTTCCTGCTCGGGGAACACATATGTACAGGGTGTTCGGCCACCCCTGGGAAAAATTTTAATGGGGGATTCTAGATGCCAAAATACGAAAATACAGACGAAAATCAAGAATACCAATTTGTTGATAGAGGCTACGTTAAAAAGTTATTAACAATTAAACTAAAAAATTTCAAATCGTTCTGGAAAAATTGTTATCGGTTGCGGGGGTCAATTACAATCATTTTTGGTGAATACACATACCTCCGAAATCTTACCCACTTTCGAGATAAAAATTCGAGAATGTGTGAAATTTGTTCGATGGAAAAGAAAAATTTCAAATCGTTTTGGAAAAATTATCTTCGGTTGCGGGGGTTACTTACAACCATTTTGGGTGAATCGTCATATCCCCCTAATCATGCGCATTTTCGAGAAAGAAATTCAGTACGGGCGGAACTTTAAACGTTAACAACTTTTTAATAAAGCCTCCATTAACAAATTGGTATTCTTGATTTTCGTCTTACTTTGGTCTCTAGAATCCCCTGGGAGAAATTGTAATGGGAGATTCTAGAGGTTAAAGTAGAACGAAAATCAAGAATACCAATTTGTTGATGGAGTAATACGATACTAAACAAAGTTATTGACGTTTAAAGTTCCGCTCTTACTTTCGAATTTTTTTCTCGAAAATGCGCAGGATTTCGTATGTGGTATGTCTATTCACCGAAAATAATTGTAATTGACCCCCGAAACCGAAAGTAATTTTGTTCAGAACGATTTGAAATTTTCTTTTTCTTTCGTCGAAAAATTTAGGCACTGCCTGTCGATTTTTCTTAAAAATTCCTTTCTGATTTTTATTCAGTTTGTAAAATAGTTGTTTAATAATACTCTTTGTGTAGGTACCCATGAGCTCTACTCGCGAAAAAAAAACGTTTCATTGGAATATATTCACTATTCACTATATCAGTAGGAGTTGCGGGGGCTGTTTGAAAATTTGACCAGTTATATGGGATTTTTCTCACTTTACGGGGTCAAGGAACAACTTTTCCAACATCTCTACATATTCTCCATTAAAATATGCGTTGTGTTGCTGTTTGAAACATTAAAATCGTTCGATCCGGCTGTCGACCAAAAAAAAAAAATGCTTGTTACTGACCCCTGCAACGAAAACTAATTCTTCCAAGACGATTCGAAATTCTTTTTTACTTGAATTTTTTTTGTCGAAACTGAGTAGGATTTCGGGGGTACGATTCTAACTGACCTCCGCGACCAACAATAATTTTTTCAGAACGATTTGAAATTTTTTTATTTAATGTTATTAATAACTACTTTTTAACGAAACCTCAGTCGAAAAATTGATATTCTTAATTTTCGTCTTATTTTGGCTTCTAGAATCTCCCATTAAAATTTTTCCCAGGTGTGGCCAAACACCCTGTATATATTAAATCAATATTAATGAAATTACACCTTGACCGAATTCATTTCAATCCCCACACTAATACATATATTGTGTGTATGTACCATAAATGGTCGAGAATGGAGTCACCTTTCCTATACTGGTATTATTAGATGGTCGCAGGTCCTGCATAAATTTCAATTTACATAATTTTTGTTTTGAGTAAACTCATTTTACTTTTTTGTATATTATTACCTAATGCAACTCATATTTTCCAGCCATGCGATGTAGGAATATTTAGACGATTAAAAGTTGCATGGCGAAGGGTAGTGCAGGAACATAGACAAAGTACGTAGGTAGACTAAACCCATTACGAAGGTGAATTTCGCACCAATATATCATACCATATATAAATTCCATGAAGAAGGACTTTTAAATGCTTTTAAAGCTTGTGGTGGCCTATGACCGTTTAACTCAAATACAATTTACTAGACAAAACGTATTTCAGAAAGAAGAAAATAAATTAGAATTCATGTCGCCAGATGAAACTGACATCAATGACAGCAATATAGGTAGTTTTACATAGCATTCAAGAGCATATTCCAGATGATCTGAGAGGGGAACAATTTTCTTTTCTATATAGAAAATATTAAAATACAATCGGGACACAACTAAGACACAACACAAGACACAACTCGCAGAGAGAAAGCACTGCTGATGTTCAACGCAGTGCAGTTCATAGTAACAGTAAAACCAATACCAGTGTAGAAGACTAATTTAACAACGTTTCGCTAGAAGAAACTAATATATGATATACTGATCATTAATTAACTTTAATATTTCATGACAATGATGCTTTTACTTTTTTCTAATGGGAATTGTTTTGTTTCCGATGGTACTGAAATCAAACTACATTAATTCTACAACGTTACTTTACTTATTTTCTCGTAAAGACAAAGATTCTTCAGAATCTATTCTGGATAAACATTATCAACATTATCAAAAGATTGAAAAAACAACAAAGAAAAGAAAAGAAAAGAAAAGAAATATAGAAAGAGTGTGTGCAATCAAAGTTACATCAAAGACATGAAAATAGGCTCAGCTTGAAAAAATAGAAGCAATTGATAACCAGGAAAAAGAAAAACAAAGAATGAAAGAAGAACGATTAGAAAAGAAAAAAACAAGCCGAGAAATTAAAAGAAGAAAAGCTATTGAAAAAAGAAAGAAAAACAGAAAAATGAAAAGGAAAAGGAGAAAGAAAAGCAAGACGAAGAGAAGGAGAAATGTAAAACTCAAACTAAAAATAAAAATAAAGTTAAGAACGTGAAAAGAAAATAATAAATAATATTATTGTGTTGTTTTTACAGGGTGAATGTAGTAACTGAACCAGGTGGTTATGACTATGCAACATTTTTATTAGCATCTTTTTCAAACTCCACTTGGAACAACACTGTACGTATGTATGTATGGGATTATCAGGAACCGTGTTTGTTCGTTAATCGGCACACTCGTATTTATTTCGTTAAACACAGTCACACCTACTACGTACTTTTCTTCAATCTTTCTCTCTTCCGTGCTGTCTTTTCTCGCTTTCTGGGTTATTCACCCATCAGCTGTTCGGCCGTACGCTCGCCGCGTGTTGACGGCTTTTTCGGCGGTAACCGTCTTCGCTCGTGCAAGCTCGTGGACAGCGAACGATTCGCTGTACGGCCAAAAATTCGTGCGCGATTTAATAATTTTCAACTGCACGGTTCCCTACATACAGGGTGTTCGGCCATCCATGGGAAAAATTTTAATGGGGGATTCTAGAGGTAAAAATAAGACGAAAATCAAGAATACCAATTTGTTGATGGAGGCACTGTTAAAAAGTTATTAATGTTTAAAGTTCCGCTCGTACTGAATTTTTTTCTCGAAAATGCGCAAGATTTCGGGGGTATGTCTATACATAAAAAATGATTGTCACCGACCCTCGCAACTGAAAATAATTTTTCACAGAACGATTTGAAATCTTTTTTTTTCATCGAAAAATATAGGCACCCGATTAGATTTTCGGTAAGGAATTTTTTCCTCGAAAGTGCGTAGGATTTCGGGGGTATGTGTAATGACCAAAAATGATTGTAATTGACCCCTGCAACCGAAAATAATTTTTTTAGAAAAATTTTTGAAAAATTTCTTTTTCGCCGAAAAATATCAACACATACTCGAATTTTTTTCTCGAAACTGAGTAGGATTTCGAATATATGTCTATTCACTGAAAATGCTTGTAATTGACCTCCGCAGCCGAAAATAATTTTTCCGGAACGATTTGAAATTTTTGAATTTAATTGTTAATAACTTTTTAACGAAGCCTCCATCAACAAATTGGTATTCTTGATTTTCGTCTTAGTTTGGCCTCTAGAATCTCCTATTAAAATGTTTCTCAGGGCTGGCCGAACACCCTGTATACTACTATGTTGGTTTGTTCCGGTTTGAATCACGCAGTAATGTGGGCCCACAAAGAAGCAGTCAATTAAACCTGATTTCGATCAATATTTTAGAGGATAACACCGGTTAGGTCTGGGTCAGGTCTGGGTTATGCCCGCATCTGGCTCATGATTATGCCTTCTTCGCATACTTGTTGGCCAGATCCTGGGTTTTTTTCGGGTTTGAATCACGTAGTAATGTGGTACCACACAGTAACAGTCAATTAAACCTGGATTCGGCCAGTATTTTAGAGGATAACACCGGTTAGGTCTGGGTTAGGTCTGGGATATGCCCGCATCTGGCTCATGATTTTGCCTTCTTCGCATACTTGTTGGCCAGATCCTGGGTTTTTTTCGTGTTTGAATCACGTAGTAATGTGGTAACACACTGAAGCAGTCAATTAAACCTGGTTTCGATCAATATTTTAGAGGATAACACCGGTTAGGTCTGGGTTAGGTCTGGGTTATGCCCGCATCTGGCTCATGATTATGCCTTCTTCGCATACCTGTTGGCCAGATCCTGGGTTTCTTCTGGTTTGAATCACGTAGTAATGTGGTACCACACAGTAACAGTCAATTAAACCTGGATTCGGTCAGTATTTTAGAGGATAACACCGGTTAGGCCTGGGTTAGGTCTGGGATGTGCGCGCATCTGGCTTATACTTTCGCCTTTTTCGCATACTTGTTGGCCAGATCCTGGGGTTTTTTCGTGTTTGAATCACGTAGTAATGTGGTAACAAACTGAAACAGTCAATAAAACCTGGTTTCGATCAATATTTTAGAGGATAACACCGGTTAGGTCTGGGTTAGGTCTGAGATTTGCGCGCATCTGGCTTATACTTTCGCCTTTTTCGCAAACTTGTTGGCCAGATCCTGGGTTTTTCCGTGTTTGAATCATGTAATAATGTGGTAACACACTGAAGCAGTCAATTAAACCTGGTTTCGATCAATATTTCAGAGGATAACACCGGTTAGGTCTGGGTTAGGTCTGGGATATGCGCGCATCTGGCTTATACTTTCGCCTTTTTCGCAAACTTGTTGGCCAGATCCTGGGTTTTTTTCGTGTTTGAATCATGTAGTAATGTGGTAACACACTGAAGCAGTCAATTAAACCTGGTTTCGATCAATATTTTAGAGGATAACACCGGTTAGGTCTGGGTTAGGTCTGGGATTTGCAAGCATCTGGCTTATACTTTCGCCCTTTTTCGCAAACTTGTTGGCCAGATCCTGGGTATTTTCCGTGTTTGAATCACGTAGTAATGTGGTAACACACTGAAGCAGTCAATTAAACCTGGTTTCGATCAATATTTTAGAGGATAACACCGGTTAGGTCTGGGTTAGGTCTGGGATATGCGCGCATCTGGCTTATACTTTCGCCTTTTTCGCAAACTTGTTGGCCAGATCCTGGGTTTTTTTCGTGTGTGAATCACGTAGTAATGTGGTAACACACTGAAGCAGTCAATTAAACCTGGTTTCGATCAATATTTCAGAGGATAACACCGGTTAGGTCTGGGTTAGGTCTGGGATATGCGCGCATCTGGCTTATACTTTCACCTTTTTCGCAAACTTGTTGGCCAGATCCTGGGCTTTTTTCGTGTTTGAATCACGTAGTAATGTGGTAACCCACTGAAGCAGTCAATTAAACCTGGTTTCGATCAATATTTTAGAGGATAACACCGGTTAGGTCTGGGATAGGTCCGGGATATGCCCGCATCTGGCTCATGATTTTGCCTTCTTCGCATACTTGTTGGCCAGATCCTGGGGTTTTTTCGTGTTTGAATCACGTAGTAATGTGGTAACAAACTGAAACAGTCAATAAAACCTGGCTTCGATCAATATTTTAGAGGATAACACCGGTTAGGTCTGGGTTAGGTCTGAGATTTGCGCGCATCTGGCTTATACTTTCGCCTTTTTCGCAAACTTGCTGGCCAGATCCTGGGTTTTTTTCGTGTTTGAATCATGTAGTAATGTGGTAACACACTGAAGCAGTCAATTAAACCTGGTTTCGATCAATATTTTAGAGCATAACACCGGTTAGGTCTGGGTTAGGTCTGGGTTATGCCCGCATCTGGCTCATGATTTTGCCTTCTTCGCATAGTTGTTGGCCAGATCCTGGGGTTTTTTCGTGTTTGAATCACGTAGTAATGTGGTAACACACTGAAGCAGTCAATTAAACCTGGTTTCGATCAATATTTTAGAGGATAACACCGGTTAGGTCTGGGATAGGTCCGGGATAGGCCCGCATCTGGCTCATGATTTTGCCTTCTTCGCATACTTGTTGGCCAGATCCTGGGGTTTTTTCGTGTTTGAATCACGTAGTAATGTGGTAACAAACTGAAACAGTCAATAAAACCTGGTTTCGATCAATATTTTAGAGGATAACACCGGTTAGGTCTGGGTTAGGTCTGAGATTTGCGCGCATCTGGCTTATACTTTCGCCTTTTTCGCAAACTTGTTGGCCAGATCCTGGGTTTTTCCGTGTTTGAATCATGTAATAATGTGGTAACACACTGAAGCAGTCAATTAAACCTGGTTTCGATCAATATTTCAGAGGATAACACCGGTTAGGTCTGGGTTAGGTCTGGGATTTGCGCGCATCTGGCTTATACTTTCGCCTTTTTCGCAAACTTGTTGGCCAGATCCTGGGTATTTTCCGTGTTTGAAACACGTAGTAATGTGGTAACACACTGAAGCAGTCAATTAAACCTGGTTTCGATCAATATTTCAGAGGATAACACCGGTTAGGTCTGGGTTAGGTCTGGGATATGCGCGCATCTGGCTTATACTTTCGCCTTTTTCGCAAACTTGTTGGCCAGATCCTGGGTTTTTTTCGTGTTTGAATCATGTAGTAATGTGGTAACACACTGAAGCAGTCAATTAAACCTGGTTTCGATCAATATTTCAGAGGATAACACCGGTTAGGTCTGGGTTAGGTCTGGGATATGCGCGCATCTGGCTTATACTTTCGCCTTTTTCGCAAACTTGTTGGCCAGATCCTGGGTTTTTTTCGTGTTTGAATCACGTAGTAATGTGGTAACACACTGAAGC
Source organism: Colletes latitarsis (assembly GCF_051014445.1). NCBI lineage: Eukaryota > Metazoa > Arthropoda > Insecta > Hymenoptera > Colletidae > Colletes > Colletes latitarsis. The sequence goes on along the minus strand of NW_027488366.1, from coordinate 171,047 downwards.
AGTCAATTAAACCTGGTTTCGATCAATATTTTAGAGGATAACACCAGTTAGGTCTGGGTTAGGTCTGGGATTTGCAAGCATGTGGCTTATACTTTCGCCCTTTTTCGCAAACTTGTTGGCCAGATCCTGGGTATTTTCCGTGTTTGAATCACGTAGTAATGTGGTAACACACTGAAGCAGTCAATTAAACCTGGTTTCGATCAATATTTCAGAGGATAACACCGGTTAGGTCTGGGTTAGGTCTGGGATATGCGCGCATCTGGCTTATACTTTCGCCTTTTTCGCAAACTTGTTGGCCAGATCCTGGGTTTTTTTCGTGTTTGAATCATGTAGTAATGTGGTAACACACTGAAGCAGTCAATTAAACCTGGTTTCGATCAATATTTTAGAGTATAACACCGGTTAGGTCTGGGTTAGGTCTGGGTTATGCCCGCATCTGACTCATGATTTTGCCTTCTTCGCATACTTGTTGGCCAAATCCTGGGTTTTTTTCGTGTGTGAATCACGTAGTAATGTGGTAACACACTGAAGCAGTCAATTAAACCTGGTTTCGATCAATATTTCACAGGATAACACCGGTTAGGTCTGGGTTAGGTCTGGGATATGCGCGCATCTGGCTTATACTTTCGCCTTTTTCGCAAACTTGTTGGCCAGATCCTGGGTTTTTCCGTGTTTGAATCACGTAATAATGTGGTAACACACTGAAGCAGTCAATTAAACCTGGTTTCGATCAATATTTTAGAGGATAACACCGGTTAGGTCTGGGTTAGGTCTGGGATTTGCAAGCATCTGGCTTATACTTTCGCCCTTTTTCGCAAACTTGTTGGCCAGATCCTGGGTATTTTCCGTGTTTGAATCACGTAGTAATGTGGTAACACACTGAAGCAGTCAATTAAACCTGGTTTCGATCAATATTTTAGAGGATAACACCGGTTAGGTCTGGGTTAGGTCTGGGATATGCGCGCATCTGGCTTATACTTTCGCCTTTTTCGCAAACTTGTTGGCCAGATCCTGGGTTTTTTTCGTGTTTGAATCATGTAGTAATGTGGTAACCCACTGAAGCAGTCAATTAAACCTGGTTTCGATCAATATTTTAGAGGATAACACCGGTTAGGTCTGGGTTAGGTCTGGGATATGCGCGCATCTGGCTTATACTTTCACCTTTTTCGCAAACTTGTTGGCCAGATCCTGGGTTTTTCCGTGTTTGAATCACGTAATAATGTGGTAACACACTGAAGCAGTCAATTAAACCTGGTTTCGATCAATATTTTAGAGGATAACACCGGTTAGGTCTGGGTTAGGTCTGGGTTATGCCCGCATCTGGCTCATGATTTTGCCTTCTTCGCATACTTGTTGGCCAGATCCTGGGTATTTTCCGTGTTTGAAACACGTAGTAATGTGGTAACACACTGAAGCAGTCAATTAAACCTGGTTTCGATCAATATTTCAGAGGATAACACCGGTTAGGTCTGGGTTAGGTCTGGGATATGCGCGCATCTGGCTTATACTTTCGCCTTTTTCGCATACTTGTTGGCCAGATCCTGGGTTTTTCCGTGTTTGAATCACGTAATAATGTGGTAACACACTGAAGCAGTCAATTAAACCTGGTTTCGATCAATATTTTAGAGGATAACACCGGTTAGGTCTGGGTTAGGTCTGGGATATGCCCGCATCTGACTCATGATTTTGCCTTCTTCGCATACTTGTTGGCCAGATCCTGGGGTTTTTTCGTGTTTGAATCACGTAGTAATGTGATAACACACTGAAGCAGTCAATTAAACCTGGTTTCGATGAATATTTTAGAGGATAACACCGGTTAGGTCTGGGATAGGTCCGGGATAGGCCCGCATCTGGCTCATGATTTTGCCTTCTTCGCATACTTGTTGGCCAGATCCTGGGTTTCTTTCGTGTTTGAATCATGTAGTAATGTGGTAACCCACTGAAGCAGTCAATTAAACCTGGTTTCGATCAATATTTTAGAGGATAACACCGGTTAGGTCTGGGTTAGGTCTGGGATATGCGCGCATCTGGCTTATACTTTCACCTTTTTCGCAAACTTGTTGGCCAGATCCTGGGTTTTTCCGTGTTTGAATCACGTAATAATGTGGTAACACACTGAAGCAGTCAATTAAACCTGGTTTCGATGAATATTTTAGAGGATAACACCGGTTAGGTCTGGGATAGGTCCGGGATAGGCCCGCATCTGGCTCATGATTTTGCCTTCTTCGCATACTTGTTGGCCAGATCCTGGGTTTCTTTCGTGTTTGAATCATGTAGTAATGTGGTAACCCACTGAAGCAGTCAATTAAACCTGGTTTCGATCAATATTTCAGAGGATAACACCGGTTAGGTCTGGGTTAGGTCTGGGATATGCGCGCATCTGCCTTATACTTTCGCCTTTTTCGCAAACTTGTTGGCTAGATCCTGGGTTTTTTTCGGGTTTGAATAACGCAGTAATGTGGTACCACACTGAAGCAGTCAATTAAACCTGGTTTCGATCAATATTTTAGAGGATAACGCCGGTTAGGTCTGGGTTAGGTCTGGGAAATGCGCGCATCTGGCTTATACTTTCGCCTTTTTCGCAAACTTGTTGGCCAGATCCTGGGTTTTTTCCGTGTTTGAATCACGTAGTAATGTGGTAACCCACTGAAGCAGTCAATTAAACCTGGTTTCGATCAATATTTTAGAGGATAACACCGGTTAGGTATGGGTTAGGTCTGGGATATGCGCGCATCTGCCTTATACTTTCGCCTTTTTCGCAAACTTGTTGGCCAGATCCTGGGTTTTTTTCGTGTTTGAATCACGTAGTAATGTGGTAACACACTGAAGCAATCAATTAAACCTGGTTTCGATCAATATTTTAGAGGATAACACCGGTTAGGTATGGGTTAGGTCTGGGATATGCGCGCATCTGGCTTATACTTTCGCCTTCTTCGCATACTTGTTGGCCAGATCCTGGGTTTTTTTCGTGTTTGAATCACGTAGTAATGTGGTACCACACTGAAGCAGTCAATTAAACCTGGTTTCGATCAATATTTTAGAGGATAACGCCGGTTAGGTCTGGGTTAGGTCTGGGAAATGCGCGCATCTGCCTTATACTTTCGCCTTTTTCGCAAACTTGTTGGCCAGATCCTGGGTTTTTTTCGTGTTTGAATCACGTAGTAATGTGGTAACACACTGAAGCAGTCAATTAAACCTGGTTTCGATCAATATTTTAGAGGATAACACCGGTTAGGTATGGGTTAGGTCTGGGATATGCGCGCATCTGCCTTATACTTTCGCCTTTTTCGCAAACTTGTTGGCCAGATCCTGGGTTTTTTTCGTGTTTGAATCACGTAGTAATGTGGTAACACACTGAAGCAGTCAATTAAACCTGGTTTCGACGAATATTTTAGAGGATAACACCGGTTAGGTCTGGGTTAGGTCTGGGTTATGCCCGCATCTGGCTCATGATTTTGCCTTCTTCGCATACTTGTTGGCCAGATCCTGGGTTTTTTTCGTGTTTGAATCACGTACTAATGTGGTAACACACTGAAGCAGTCAATTAAACCTGGTTTCGATCAATATTTTAGAGGATAACACCGGTTAGGTCTGGGTTAGGTCTGGGTTAGGTCTGGGTTATGCCCGCATCTGGCTCATGATTATGCCTTCTTCGCATACTTGTTGGCCAGATCCTGGGTTTCTTCTGGTTTGAATCACGTAGTAATGTGGTAACACACTGAAGCAGTCAATCAAACCTGGTTTCGATCAATATTTTAGAGGATAACACCGGTTAGGTCTGGCTTAGGACTGGGTTATGCCCGCATCTGGCTCATGATTTTGCCTTTTTCGCAAACTTGTTGGCCAGATCTTGGGTTTTTTTCGTGTTTGAATCACGTAGTAATGTGGTAACACACTGAAGCAGTCAATTAAACCTGGTTTCGATCAATATTTTAGAGGATAACACCGGTTAGGTCTTGGTTAGGTCTGGGTTATACCAGCATCTGGCTCATGATTTTGCCTTCTTCGCATACGTGTTGGCCACGTGTTGACGATAAAACTGTAAGATAAAGGATGAATTAAGTTCCAAGTCCCTAAAATTTTCCAAATCATAGATTTAACAATGATTTAGATATTTACATGATTTTAGTGTGGGTATTTATACAAGTATGTAAATCTCTATTTATGCATAACATGTTACCCCTAAATGGGCAAGTTAATGAATTATATACATGTTAATTGTATAATAATAACCCTTTGTTCCTCATAAAAATTCACAACTGAATTGCTATCATTCTAAAAAAATCCATCCCAAAATATATTATCAAAACTAGTAATAAATTATTTGAACAAGGTGATAACAGATTTGAAATATTTAATAAAATTTAAATACCAGATATTGATAGTATTAATAAAATATAATATTAATACTATTTTGACACTGTTATTTGATTTTAATATTAATTATAGATACTTTGATTATTGATTTATTAAAACATAAAGTTAATGAAGTCCCAGTAGATTATAAATATTTTAAAGGGCATGAATTAGCATAGAATTTCATAAAAAATTTGATGAGTGATAGAAGTAACTTGAATAATCTGAATTTTGTAGCTTTTACTATATCTTTGGATATGGAATCACAGATTCATTTTATTAATAAAAATAGAGATAGTACTGATGATTTACTCAGGCTCGTTAAAGTAAGTGGGCCAAGTGGGAAGAATATTAAGATAGATGGATAGATATTGGTAAAAGTATACTTCTTGTCCTTATATAGGAAATCTTTAATATTACAAATAAACTCTTTCTGTAAAATCTTGAACTTATCATTATAATTTATAGAATTAAAGTCAACGCATCTAATAATGAAAGTGAACTGAAGTATTTTATAGACTTGTCAAGAACGTTTTTTGGTATATTCCTAGCAAACGACCCGTTCAACGATCGGGATGAGTTATACGTAATTCGATTCGTCTAATTCAGTATATTATTTCATTAGTATATGCATTTCATTATCTGCGGAAATTCGGTATTTTTACAAAGTAACTAAGTATTTTAAATATATTCTGACAGGTTCACAGGTGGAAACAAGTGACTGTCGTTACCTGTGTTCAAAATGCCAGCTAGTAAAATGCTAATTTGTTAACAATAACATTTGTTGAATGAAATTTCTGCTATTTCTGCAAATATCTCATTGAATAAATCACCATCTTTCTATTATATATACATTTACTAAATACATAATGGCTCAGGTATCCAATGAAGTTACTCTTATTGGAAATATAAAATATTGATAGTATTATATGTTAGAAAAAAGTGGTGTCTTCAATTTAATTCATGTAAGCATCAGTAATGAGATCTTGAAAATTGACGCTGTGATTAATTTTCAAATGGCCTCTGTGCCATTATTTCTACAACAAAATGTTGATTCATCAGTCTCTATCTACTCTACCCTTCCACAATTGCTGCGCAGTATTTTTATTTAATGTTAGTTATATAATATATCACGACATTGCTCATAATTATACGTTAGCATATATGGTAATTTTAAAACAATATCTGTAACTGAGTTTGTTTTTAGAAAACCACGTTCTTTGCTTTTCAAATATCTTTATATAATGCAATGGCTTTTAAAAACTAAGGGTATAAACATCTCACCGTAAACCGTAAATAGTTTACATTTTAAAGATCCAGAAACAGGCGCTCATACGAATAAAACAGAAACTACGTGGAAGCATAGTAAACACTTTTTGCCTGAATATTGTCGGTTAGTATTTGCAGTTCCACACGTTTTTTAATATGTTTTTCTAACATATAATACAAAATAATAAATATTATATTTTCTATTTTCAGCAAAAAAGATAATTTCATTGGGTACTTAAGCCATTACGTGTTTTATAAACCTTCCAAGCAAGGAAAGGATGATTTATTTAATCAGTTCTTAAAAGAAATTTCAGAAATTTCATTTGATGATGATTGATTCTGTAAAAAATCAAAATATACCAGACTTAGATGATAATGAAATTTAATAATAAAAACAAGTTAAGCCAACGTACTGCGTGCAATAGTAATTTACTATATATTGTAAACACTGTCAGCGGCGGGGAGACATTTTTTACTGTTGCTGCATGTACTGTCTACATACCTGGTTTTAATACTGTCCACCTGACCGACTCGTGGAAGTTCTATGCCTAAAAAAATGATTTTTATGCATCATACAAATTCTTCTACAAATTCCCATTTGACAATGTAGAATAGATCCAATTAGATAAATTATTTATAATTTTTAAAATGAACATAGCAACGATTTAATGTTAATCATTACATTACCAATCTTTCCAGATATTAGTTTAAAACCATCACCAACTTTAATATCAACCGGGTTTTGTAGATTTTTGGATTCATAAAAGTACTCATCTGTGTTTATTATGTGATCTGAGCAACCACTATCTAGTAGCCATTTAATATTTCTACTTCTTCTATTTTGCTACTTTTCATTACTTCAACCTTGAATGAATTGTAATTTCTACTGTCATCTAGACTCGAATTTCCAGCCACTTTTCTATCGTGTCTATTTTGTATATGTTTGAAAAGGTTGCCTTTTGTAATAATTATTAAAGTTTTCTGGGCAGTAACGTTGGATGTGCCCTGACTTATTACACTGACTTAACATACCGCTTCAGTAGTCGTTGCACTGCTATGCTGATTATCCTTTGAATTGAGATACTTGTTCTGATTGCGTTGTACGTGTCGAAACCTATGACCTCTAGGATTTTTAGTTAAATTTGAACTAAACGTGCGAGTGTAATTTCTGCTGTACTCAAAGTAGTAACTTTTACCGTTTCTCTTTTGATACTCTAACAGTAATTTAGATTTTACATACTCAACTGTTTTCTCCTTCGTTGGCAGTGCATCAATAATATCAACAATACGTGAGAAGTTAACGTTAATAACAGATAATTCAATTTATCCTCTTCATTCACAGTCTCACTAGTATTTTTGAGCCTATTTATATGCGTTTCAAATTCGTTAAAGAAGTCACTTGGATTTTCACCTTCTTTCATTTTTAATTCTAACAATCTTCTTTTACACAATAGCTTTACTGCACTGTTTTTAACTAGATAAATTTCGTCAAGCTTTGCAATCATATTTTTCGCAGTCGTTTCTGATATTATTAATTCTAACTGAGTGTTTGAAATACTGTTTACGATGTAACTTTTTGCTTTAATTTCCTTTTTTATTCCAATCTTCGACTCTTATTTCAGCCGGTCTTTCATCATGTAGAATAACCTCGTTACAGTCTTTCATTTCTAAAAATAAATTTAGCCTGAATTTCCAGTTCCATAAAATATTTGTAACATGAAATCGTCCTTTTTTTCACTTGCCATGCTTCAAACTTAGGTTATCTTCCTTTCACAACTAAATTTCTTTTCTTTACTGTTAACGAACAAACCACGGACCTCTGCTACCATGTTAAAATACTGTTTATATTATTTATTATAATGAATCTTGTTACAAAACAAACACACTTATTTTCCATTGTGAAAAGAAAACTTAAAAACTAAAAGAACATTCCTCGACGTGTGCTTCTCTCACAAACACACACACACACTCCTAAACACTAAAGAAACTAACGAATTTTAAGTCATATTTCTAACAATAACAGTAACAGTTTATAAAAAAATAACGAATTTCCACAGATGCATAGAAATGCATATCAATAATGTACTGAATTAGGCGAATCGAATAATGTATAACTCACCCCGATCCGTGAACGGGCCTAGCGTTTGCTAGGAATGTTCCATAACTTTTCAACAAAGTCTAAAATTTTTCCCAAGGGTTTTTGAATACCTATACACTGTATAGATATCCTGTTTCCTTCAACCGAACGACACGTGTCCCTAAAAAATATATTTATAAAGTAAGTCGGTCAAGTAGGAAGAATATTCAGATATTTAAGAATATGAATGTATTGGTAAAAATATCCATTCCTCTTACCTTTATGTCCTGTGTATTGGATAATATAGATTTACATACTTTTACCGCTGAATTCGAAATTCTGAACTAAACATAGGTACAGGACTCGTCAAAACCGTTTTTCATTCTTTTTATAGTTTTATCTGTTTTCCAAAAAACAACCAATTAAATTAAGTTGCAAGAATGCAAAAGCGATAAAACTTACAGAGGCTTTAAATGTTTACTTAAGACTTTGCCTTTTGTAAAAACCGGCGATATTGACTGTGTGTGTGTGTGTGTGTAAATCGTCGTACGTTCGTGCCCGGTGCAGTAAAACACGTGCATCGATCTAAGTTACGTACGTTCCTCACGTGCCACTTTCTCAATCTATACTTTTAAATAAAAATTTTCGATGAGGTGCATTTGTAGCTATTACGTGTAGCATCATGAGCAAACTCTTAGAAAATCACTCCTACTCCTCATTTGGACAGAATTTTTACTTTCATGATTATAGCGAAAAGTCGTTTTCCTGCTCGGGGAACACATATGTACAGGGTGTTCGGCCACCCCTGGGAAAAATTTTAATGGGGGATTCTAGATGCCAAAATACGAAAATACAGACGAAAATCAAGAATACCAATTTGTTGATAGAGGCTACGTTAAAAAGTTATTAACAATTAAACTAAAAAATTTCAAATCGTTCTGGAAAAATTGTTATCGGTTGCGGGGGTCAATTACAATCATTTTTGGTGAATACACATACCTCCGAAATCTTACCCACTTTCGAGATAAAAATTCGAGAATGTGTGAAATTTGTTCGATGGAAAAGAAAAATTTCAAATCGTTTTGGAAAAATTATCTTCGGTTGCGGGGGTTACTTACAACCATTTTGGGTGAATCGTCATATCCCCCTAATCATGCGCATTTTCGAGAAAGAAATTCAGTACGGGCGGAACTTTAAACGTTAACAACTTTTTAATAAAGCCTCCATTAACAAATTGGTATTCTTGATTTTCGTCTTACTTTGGTCTCTAGAATCCCCTGGGAGAAATTGTAATGGGAGATTCTAGAGGTTAAAGTAGAACGAAAATCAAGAATACCAATTTGTTGATGGAGTAATACGATACTAAACAAAGTTATTGACGTTTAAAGTTCCGCTCTTACTTTCGAATTTTTTTCTCGAAAATGCGCAGGATTTCGTATGTGGTATGTCTATTCACCGAAAATAATTGTAATTGACCCCCGAAACCGAAAGTAATTTTGTTCAGAACGATTTGAAATTTTCTTTTTCTTTCGTCGAAAAATTTAGGCACTGCCTGTCGATTTTTCTTAAAAATTCCTTTCTGATTTTTATTCAGTTTGTAAAATAGTTGTTTAATAATACTCTTTGTGTAGGTACCCATGAGCTCTACTCGCGAAAAAAAAACGTTTCATTGGAATATATTCACTATTCACTATATCAGTAGGAGTTGCGGGGGCTGTTTGAAAATTTGACCAGTTATATGGGATTTTTCTCACTTTACGGGGTCAAGGAACAACTTTTCCAACATCTCTACATATTCTCCATTAAAATATGCGTTGTGTTGCTGTTTGAAACATTAAAATCGTTCGATCCGGCTGTCGACCAAAAAAAAAAAATGCTTGTTACTGACCCCTGCAACGAAAACTAATTCTTCCAAGACGATTCGAAATTCTTTTTTACTTGAATTTTTTTTGTCGAAACTGAGTAGGATTTCGGGGGTACGATTCTAACTGACCTCCGCGACCAACAATAATTTTTTCAGAACGATTTGAAATTTTTTTATTTAATGTTATTAATAACTACTTTTTAACGAAACCTCAGTCGAAAAATTGATATTCTTAATTTTCGTCTTATTTTGGCTTCTAGAATCTCCCATTAAAATTTTTCCCAGGTGTGGCCAAACACCCTGTATATATTAAATCAATATTAATGAAATTACACCTTGACCGAATTCATTTCAATCCCCACACTAATACATATATTGTGTGTATGTACCATAAATGGTCGAGAATGGAGTCACCTTTCCTATACTGGTATTATTAGATGGTCGCAGGTCCTGCATAAATTTCAATTTACATAATTTTTGTTTTGAGTAAACTCATTTTACTTTTTTGTATATTATTACCTAATGCAACTCATATTTTCCAGCCATGCGATGTAGGAATATTTAGACGATTAAAAGTTGCATGGCGAAGGGTAGTGCAGGAACATAGACAAAGTACGTAGGTAGACTAAACCCATTACGAAGGTGAATTTCGCACCAATATATCATACCATATATAAATTCCATGAAGAAGGACTTTTAAATGCTTTTAAAGCTTGTGGTGGCCTATGACCGTTTAACTCAAATACAATTTACTAGACAAAACGTATTTCAGAAAGAAGAAAATAAATTAGAATTCATGTCGCCAGATGAAACTGACATCAATGACAGCAATATAGGTAGTTTTACATAGCATTCAAGAGCATATTCCAGATGATCTGAGAGGGGAACAATTTTCTTTTCTATATAGAAAATATTAAAATACAATCGGGACACAACTAAGACACAACACAAGACACAACTCGCAGAGAGAAAGCACTGCTGATGTTCAACGCAGTGCAGTTCATAGTAACAGTAAAACCAATACCAGTGTAGAAGACTAATTTAACAACGTTTCGCTAGAAGAAACTAATATATGATATACTGATCATTAATTAACTTTAATATTTCATGACAATGATGCTTTTACTTTTTTCTAATGGGAATTGTTTTGTTTCCGATGGTACTGAAATCAAACTACATTAATTCTACAACGTTACTTTACTTATTTTCTCGTAAAGACAAAGATTCTTCAGAATCTATTCTGGATAAACATTATCAACATTATCAAAAGATTGAAAAAACAACAAAGAAAAGAAAAGAAAAGAAAAGAAATATAGAAAGAGTGTGTGCAATCAAAGTTACATCAAAGACATGAAAATAGGCTCAGCTTGAAAAAATAGAAGCAATTGATAACCAGGAAAAAGAAAAACAAAGAATGAAAGAAGAACGATTAGAAAAGAAAAAAACAAGCCGAGAAATTAAAAGAAGAAAAGCTATTGAAAAAAGAAAGAAAAACAGAAAAATGAAAAGGAAAAGGAGAAAGAAAAGCAAGACGAAGAGAAGGAGAAATGTAAAACTCAAACTAAAAATAAAAATAAAGTTAAGAACGTGAAAAGAAAATAATAAATAATATTATTGTGTTGTTTTTACAGGGTGAATGTAGTAACTGAACCAGGTGGTTATGACTATGCAACATTTTTATTAGCATCTTTTTCAAACTCCACTTGGAACAACACTGTACGTATGTATGTATGGGATTATCAGGAACCGTGTTTGTTCGTTAATCGGCACACTCGTATTTATTTCGTTAAACACAGTCACACCTACTACGTACTTTTCTTCAATCTTTCTCTCTTCCGTGCTGTCTTTTCTCGCTTTCTGGGTTATTCACCCATCAGCTGTTCGGCCGTACGCTCGCCGCGTGTTGACGGCTTTTTCGGCGGTAACCGTCTTCGCTCGTGCAAGCTCGTGGACAGCGAACGATTCGCTGTACGGCCAAAAATTCGTGCGCGATTTAATAATTTTCAACTGCACGGTTCCCTACATACAGGGTGTTCGGCCATCCATGGGAAAAATTTTAATGGGGGATTCTAGAGGTAAAAATAAGACGAAAATCAAGAATACCAATTTGTTGATGGAGGCACTGTTAAAAAGTTATTAATGTTTAAAGTTCCGCTCGTACTGAATTTTTTTCTCGAAAATGCGCAAGATTTCGGGGGTATGTCTATACATAAAAAATGATTGTCACCGACCCTCGCAACTGAAAATAATTTTTCACAGAACGATTTGAAATCTTTTTTTTTCATCGAAAAATATAGGCACCCGATTAGATTTTCGGTAAGGAATTTTTTCCTCGAAAGTGCGTAGGATTTCGGGGGTATGTGTAATGACCAAAAATGATTGTAATTGACCCCTGCAACCGAAAATAATTTTTTTAGAAAAATTTTTGAAAAATTTCTTTTTCGCCGAAAAATATCAACACATACTCGAATTTTTTTCTCGAAACTGAGTAGGATTTCGAATATATGTCTATTCACTGAAAATGCTTGTAATTGACCTCCGCAGCCGAAAATAATTTTTCCGGAACGATTTGAAATTTTTGAATTTAATTGTTAATAACTTTTTAACGAAGCCTCCATCAACAAATTGGTATTCTTGATTTTCGTCTTAGTTTGGCCTCTAGAATCTCCTATTAAAATGTTTCTCAGGGCTGGCCGAACACCCTGTATACTACTATGTTGGTTTGTTCCGGTTTGAATCACGCAGTAATGTGGGCCCACAAAGAAGCAGTCAATTAAACCTGATTTCGATCAATATTTTAGAGGATAACACCGGTTAGGTCTGGGTCAGGTCTGGGTTATGCCCGCATCTGGCTCATGATTATGCCTTCTTCGCATACTTGTTGGCCAGATCCTGGGTTTTTTTCGGGTTTGAATCACGTAGTAATGTGGTACCACACAGTAACAGTCAATTAAACCTGGATTCGGCCAGTATTTTAGAGGATAACACCGGTTAGGTCTGGGTTAGGTCTGGGATATGCCCGCATCTGGCTCATGATTTTGCCTTCTTCGCATACTTGTTGGCCAGATCCTGGGTTTTTTTCGTGTTTGAATCACGTAGTAATGTGGTAACACACTGAAGCAGTCAATTAAACCTGGTTTCGATCAATATTTTAGAGGATAACACCGGTTAGGTCTGGGTTAGGTCTGGGTTATGCCCGCATCTGGCTCATGATTATGCCTTCTTCGCATACCTGTTGGCCAGATCCTGGGTTTCTTCTGGTTTGAATCACGTAGTAATGTGGTACCACACAGTAACAGTCAATTAAACCTGGATTCGGTCAGTATTTTAGAGGATAACACCGGTTAGGTCTGGGTTAGGTCTGGGATGTGCGCGCATCTGGCTTATACTTTCGCCTTTTTCGCATACTTGTTGGCCAGATCCTGGGTTTTTTTCGTGTTTGAATCACGTAGTAATGTGGTACCACACTGAAGCAGTCAATTAAACCTGGTTTCGATCAATATTTTAGAGGATAACACCGGTTAGGTCTGGGTTAGGTCTGGGTTATGCCCGCATCTGGCTCATGATTTTGCCTTCTTCGCATACTTGTTGGCCAGATCCTGGGGTTTTTTCGTGTTTGAATCACGTAGGAATGTGGTAACACACTGAAGCAGTCAATTAAACCTGGTTTCGATCAATATTTCAGAGGATAACACCGGTTAGGTTTGGGTTAGGTCTGGGTTATGCCCGCATCTGGCTCATGATTTTGCCTTCTTCGCATACTTGTTGGCCAGATCTTGGGTTTTTTTCGTGTTTGAATCACGTAGTAATGTGGTAACACACTGAAGCAGTCAATTAAACCTGGTTTCGATCAATATTTTAGAGGATAACACCGGTTAGGTCTGGGTTAGGTCTGGGTTATGCCCGCATCTGGCTCATGATTTTGCCTTCTTCGCATACTTGTTGGCCAGATCCTGGGGTTTTTTCGTGTTTGAATCACGTAGGAATGTGGTAACACACTGAAGCAGTCAATTAAACCTGGTTTCGATCAATATTTTAGAGGATAACACCGGTTAGGTCTGGGTTAGGTCTGGGTTATGCCCGCATCTGGCTCATGATTTTGCCTTCTTCGCATACTTGTTGGCCAGATCCTGGGGTTTTTTCGTGTTTGAATCACGTAGGAATGTGGTAACACACTGAAGCAGTCAATTAAACCTGGTTTCGATCAATATTTCAGAGGATAACACCGGTTAGGTCTGGGTTAGGTCTGGGATATGCGTGCATATGGCTTATACTTTCGCCTTTTTCGCAAACTTGTTGGCCAGATCCTGGGGTTTTTTCGGGTTTGAATCACGTAGTAATGTGGTACCACACAGAAACAGTCCATTAAACCTGGATTCGGACAGTATTTTGGAGGATAACACTGGTTAGGCTTGGGTTTCGTCTGGGTTATGTCCGCACCTGGCTCATGATTTTGCCTTTTTCGCAAACTTGTTGGCCAGATCCTGGGTATTTTCCGTGTTTGAATCATGTAGTAATGTGGTAACACACTGAAGCAGTCAATAAAACCTGGTTTCGATCAATATTTTATAGGATAACACCGGTTAGGTCTGGGTTAGGTCTGGGTTATGCCCGCATCTGGCTCATGATTTTGCCTTCTTCGCATACTTGTTGGCCAGATCCTGGGGTTTTTTCGTGTTTGAATCACGTAGTAATGTGGTAACAAACTGAAACAGTCAATAAAACCTGGTTTCGATCAATATTTTAGAGGATAACACCGGTTAGGCCTGGGTTAGGTCTGAGATTTGCGCGCATCTGGCTTATACTTTCGCCATTTTCGCAAACTTGTTGGCCAGATCCTGGGTTTTTTTCGTGTTTGAATCATGTAGTAATGTGGTAACACACTGAAGCAGTCAATAAAACCTGGTTTCGATCAATATTTCAGAGGATAACACCGGTTAGGTCTGGGTTAGGTCTGGGATATGCGCGCATCTGGCTTATACTTTCACCTTTTTCGCAAACTTGTTGGCCAGATCCTGGGCTTTTTTCGTGTTTGAATCACGTAGTAATGTGGTAACCCACTGAAGCAGTCAATTAAACCTGGTTTCGATCAATATTTTAGAGGATAACACCGGTTAGGTCTGGGATAGGTCCGGAATATGCCCGCATCTGGCTCATGATTTTGCCTTCTGCGCATACTTGTTGGCCAGATCCTGGGGTTTTTTCGTGTTTGAATCACGTAGTAGTGTGGTAACAAACTGAAACAGTCAATAAAACCTGGCTTCGATCAATATTTTAGAGGATAACACCGGTTAGGTCTGGGTTAGGTCTGAGATTTGCGCGCATCTGGCTTATACTTTCGCCTTTTTCGCAAACTTGCTGGCCAGATCCTGGGCTTTTTTCGTGTTTGAATCATGTAGTAATGTGGTAACACACTGAAGCAGTCAATTAAACCTGGTTTCGATCAATATTTTAGAGGATAACACCGGTTAGGTCTGGGATAGGTCCGGGATAGGCCCGCATCTGGCTCATGATTTTGCCTTCTTCGCATACTTGTTGGCCAGATCCTGGGTTTTTTTCGTGTTTGAATCACGTAGTAATGTGGTAACACACTGAAGCAGTCAATTAAACCTGGTTTCGATCAATATTTCAGAGGATAACACCGGTTAGGTCTGGGTTAGGTCTGGGATATGCGCGCATCTGGCTTATACTTTCGCCTTTTTCGCAAACTTGTTGGCTAGATCCTGGGTTTTTTTCCGGTTTGAATAACGCAGTAATGTGGTACCACACTGAAGCAGTCAATTAAACCTGGTTTCGATCAATATTCCAGAGGATAACACCGGTTAGGTCTGGGTTAGGTCTGGGATATGCGCGCATCTGGCTTATACTTTCACCTTTTTCGCAAACTTGTTGGCCAGATCCTGGGGTTTTTTCGTGTTTGAATCACGTAGTAATGTGGTAACCCACTGAAGCAGTCAATTAAACCTGGTTTCGATCAATATTTTAGAGGATAACACCGGTTAGGTCTGGGATAGGTCCGGGATATGCCCGCATCTGGCTCATGATTTTGCCTTCTTCGCATACTTGTTGGCCAGATCCTGGGGTTTTTTCGTGTTTGAATCACGTAGTAATGTGGTAACAAACTGAAACAGTCAATAAAACCTGGTTTCGATCAATATTTTAGAGGATAACACCGGTTAGGTCTGGGTTAGGTCTGAGATTTGCGCGCATCTGGCTTATACTTTCGCCTTTTTCGCAAACTTGTTGGCCAGATCCTGGGTTTTTCCGTGTTTGAATCATGTAATAATGTGGTAACACACTGAAGCAGTCAATTAAACCTGGTTTCGATCAATATTTCAGAGGATAACACCGGTTAGGTCTGGGTTAGGTCTGGGATATGCGCGCATCTGGCTTATACTTTCGCCTTTTTCGCAAACTTGTTGGCCAGATCCTGGGTTTTTTTCGTGTTTGAATCATGTAGTAATGTGGTAACACACTGAAGCAGTCAATTAAACCTGGTTTCGATCAATATTTTAGAGGATAACACCGGTTAGGTCTGGGTTAGGTCTGGGATTTGCAAGCATCTGGCTTATACTTTCGCCCTTTTTCGCAAACTTGTTGGCCAGATCCTGGGTATTTTCCGTGTTTGAATCACGTAGTAATGTGGTAACACACTGAAGCAGTCAATTAAACCTGGTTTCGATCAATATTTTAGAGGATAACACCGGTTAGGTCTGGGTTAGGTCTGGGATATGCGCGCATCTGGCTTATACTTTCGCCTTTTTCGCAAACTTGTTGGCCAGATCCTGGGTTTTTTTCGTGTGTGAATCACGTAGTAATGTGGTAACACACTGAAGCAGTCAATTAAACCTGGTTTCGATCAATATTTCAGAGGATAACACCGGTTAGGTCTGGGTTAGGTCTGGGATATGCGCGCATCTGGCTTATACTTTCACCTTTTTCGCAAACTTGTTGGCCAGATCCTGGGCTTTTTTCGTGTTTGAATCACGTAGTAATGTGGTAACCCACTGAAGCAGTCAATTAAACCTGGTTTCGATCAATATTTTAGAGGATAACACCGGTTAGGTCTGGGATAGGTCCGGGATATGCCCGCATCTGGCTCATGATTTTGCCTTCTTCGCATACTTGTTGGCCAGATCCTGGGGTTTTTTCGTGTTTGAATCACGTAGTAATGTGGTAACAAACTGAAACAGTCAATAAAACCTGGCTTCGATCAATATTTTAGAGGATAACACCGGTTAGGTCTGGGTTAGGTCTGAGATTTGCGCGCATCTGGCTTATACTTTCGCCTTTTTCGCAAACTTGCTGGCCAGATCCTGGGTTTTTTTCGTGTTTGAATCATGTAGTAATGTGGTAACACACTGAAGCAGTCAATTAAACCTGGTTTCGATCAATATTTTAGAGGATAACACCGGTTAGGTCTGGGTTAGGTCTGGGTTATGCCCGCATCTGGCTCATGATTTTGCCTTCTTCGCATAGTTGTTGGCCAGATCCTGGGGTTTTTTCGTGTTTGAATCACGTAGTAATGTGGTAACACACTGAAGCAGTCAATTAAACCTGGTTTCGATCAATATTTTAGAGGATAACACCGGTTAGGTCTGGGATAGGTCCGGGATAGGCCCGCATCTGGCTCATGATTTTGCCTTCTTCGCATACTTGTTGGCCAGATCCTGGGGTTTTTTCGTGTTTGAATCACGTAGTAATGTGGTAACAAACTGAAACAGTCAATAAAACCTGGTTTCGATCAATATTTTAGAGGATAACACCGGTTAGGTCTGGGTTAGGTCTGAGATTTGCGCGCATCTGGCTTATACTTTCGCCTTTTTCGCAAACTTGTTGGCCAGATCCTGGGTTTTTCCGTGTTTGAATCATGTAATAATGTGGTAACACACTGAAGCAGTCAATTAAACCTGGTTTCGATCAATATTTCAGAGGATAACACCGGTTAGGTCTGGGTTAGGTCTGGGATTTGCGCGCATCTGGCTTATACTTTCGCCTTTTTCGCAAACTTGTTGGCCAGATCCTGGGTATTTTCCGTGTTTGAAACACGTAGTAATGTGGTAACACACTGAAGCAGTCAATTAAACCTGGTTTCGATCAATATTTCAGAGGATAACACCGGTTAGGTCTGGGTTAGGTCTGGGATATGCGCGCATCTGGCTTATACTTTCGCCTTTTTCGCAAACTTGTTGGCCAGATCCTGGGTTTTTTTCGTGTTTGAATCATGTAGTAATGTGGTAACACACTGAAGCAGTCAATTAAACCTGGTTTCGATCAATATTTCAGAGGATAACACCGGTTAGGTCTGGGTTAGGTCTGGGATATGCGCGCATCTGGCTTATACTTTCGCCTTTTTCGCAAACTTGTTGGCCAGATCCTGGGTTTTTTTCGTGTTTGAATCACGTAGTAATGTGGTAACACACTGAAGCAGTCAATTAAACCTGGTTTCGATCAATATTTTAGAGGATAACACCAGTTAGGTCTGGGTTAGGTCTGGGATTTGCAAGCATGTGGCTTATACTTTCGCCCTTTTTCGCAAACTTGTTGGCCAGATCCTGGGTATTTTCCGTGTTTGAATCACGTAGTAATGTGGTAACACACTGAAGCAGTCAATTAAACCTGGTTTCGATCAATATTTCAGAGGATAACACCGGTTAGGTCTGGGTTAGGTCTGGGATATGCGCGCATCTGGCTTATACTTTCGCCTTTTTCGCAAACTTGTTGGCCAGATCCTGGGTTTTTTTCGTGTTTGAATCATGTAGTAATGTGGTAACACACTGAAGCAGTCAATTAAACCTGGTTTCGATCAATATTTTAGAGTATAACACCGGTTAGGTCTGGGTTAGGTCTGGGTTATGCCCGCATCTGACTCATGATTTTGCCTTCTTCGCATACTTGTTGGCCAAATCCTGGGTTTTTTTCGTGTGTGAATCACGTAGTAATGTGGTAACACACTGAAGCAGTCAATTAAACCTGGTTTCGATCAATATTTCACAGGATAACACCGGTTAGGTCTGGGTTAGGTCTGGGATATGCGCGCATCTGGCTTATACTTTCGCCTTTTTCGCAAACTTGTTGGCCAGATCCTGGGTTTTTCCGTGTTTGAATCACGTAATAATGTGGTAACACACTGAAGCAGTCAATTAAACCTGGTTTCGATCAATATTTTAGAGGATAACACCGGTTAGGTCTGGGTTAGGTCTGGGATTTGCAAGCATCTGGCTTATACTTTCGCCCTTTTTCGCAAACTTGTTGGCCAGATCCTGGGTATTTTCCGTGTTTGAATCACGTAGTAATGTGGTAACACACTGAAGCAGTCAATTAAACCTGGTTTCGATCAATATTTTAGAGGATAACACCGGTTAGGTCTGGGTTAGGTCTGGGATATGTGCGCATCTGGCTTATACTTTCGCCTTTTTCGCAAACTTGTTGGCCAGATCCTGGGTTTTTTTCGTGTTTGAATCATGTAGTAATGTGGTAACCCACTGAAGCAGTCAATTAAACCTGGTTTCGATCAATATTTTAGAGGATAACACCGGTTAGGTCTGGGTTAGGTCTGGGATATGCGCGCATCTGGCTTATACTTTCACCTTTTTCGCAAACTTGTTGGCCAGATCCTGGGTTTTTCCGTGTTTGAATCACGTAATAATGTGGTAACACACTGAAGCAGTCAATTAAACCTGGTTTCGATCAATATTTTAGAGGATAACACCGGTTAGGTCTGGGTTAGGTCTGGGTTATGCCCGCATCTGGCTCATGATTTTGCCTTCTTCGCATACTTGTTGGCCAGATCCTGGGTATTTTCCGTGTTTGAAACACGTAGTAATGTGGTAACACACTGAAGCAGTCAATTAAACCTGGTTTCGATCAATATTTCAGAGGATAACACCGGTTAGGTCTGGGTTAGGTCTGGGATATGCGCGCATCTGGCTTATACTTTCGCCTTTTTCGCATACTTGTTGGCCAGATCCTGGGTTTTTCCGTGTTTGAATCACGTAATAATGTGGTAACACACTGAAGCAGTCAATTAAACCTGGTTTCGATCAATATTTTAGAGGATAACACCGGTTAGGTCTGGGTTAGGTCTGGGATATGCCCGCATCTGACTCATGATTTTGCCTTCTTCGCATACTTGTTGGCCAGATCCTGGGGTTTTTTCGTGTTTGAATCACGTAGTAATGTGATAACACACTGAAGCAGTCAATTAAACCTGGTTTCGATGAATATTTTAGAGGATAACACCGGTTAGGTCTGGGATAGGTCCGGGATAGGCCCGCATCTGGCTCATGATTTTGCCTTCTTCGCATACTTGTTGGCCAGATCCTGGGTTTCTTTCGTGTTTGAATCATGTAGTAATGTGGTAACCCACTGAAGCAGTCAATTAAACCTGGTTTCGATCAATATTTTAGAGGATAACACCGGTTAGGTCTGGGTTAGGTCTGGGATATGCGCGCATCTGGCTTATACTTTCACCTTTTTCGCAAACTTGTTGGCCAGATCCTGGGTTTTTCCGTGTTTGAATCACGTAATAATGTGGTAACACACTGAAGCAGTCAATTAAACCTGGTTTCGATGAATATTTTAGAGGATAACACCGGTTAGGTCTGGGATAGGTCCGGGATAGGCCCGCATCTGGCTCATGATTTTGCCTTCTTCGCATACTTGTTGGCCAGATCCTGGGTTTCTTTCGTGTTTGAATCATGTAGTAATGTGGTAACCCACTGAAGCAGTCAATTAAACCTGGTTTCGATCAATATTTCAGAGGATAACACCGGTTAGGTCTGGGTTAGGTCTGGGATATGCGCGCATCTGCCTTATACTTTCGCCTTTTTCGCAAACTTGTTGGCTAGATCCTGGGTTTTTTTCGGGTTTGAATAACGCAGTAATGTGGTACCACACTGAAGCAGTCAATTAAACCTGGTTTCGATCAATATTTTAGAGGATAACGCCGGTTAGGTCTGGGTTAGGTCTGGGAAATGCGCGCATCTGGCTTATACTTTCGCCTTTTTCGCAAACTTGTTGGCCAGATCCTGGGTTTTTTCCGTGTTTGAATCACGTAGTAATGTGGTAACCCACTGAAGCAGTCAATTAAACCTGGTTTCGATCAATATTTTAGAGGATAACACCGGTTAGGTATGGGTTAGGTCTGGGATATGCGCGCATCTGCCTTATACTTTCGCCTTTTTCGCAAACTTGTTGGCCAGATCCTGGGTTTTTTTCGTGTTTGAATCACGTAGTAATGTGGTAACACACTGAAGCAATCAATTAAACCTGGTTTCGATCAATATTTTAGAGGATAACACCGGTTAGGTATGGGTTAGGTCTGGGATATGCGCGCATCTGGCTTATACTTTCGCCTTCTTCGCATACTTGTTGGCCAGATCCTGGGTTTTTTTCGTGTTTGAATCACGTAGTAATGTGGTACCACACTGAAGCAGTCAATTAAACCTGGTTTCGATCAATATTTTAGAGGATAACGCCGGTTAGGTCTGGGTTAGGTCTGGGAAATGCGCGCATCTGCCTTATACTTTCGCCTTTTTCGCAAACTTGTTGGCCAGATCCTGGGTTTTTTTCGTGTTTGAATCACGTAGTAATGTGGTAACACACTGAAGCAGTCAATTAAACCTGGTTTCGATCAATATTTTAGAGGATAACACCGGTTAGGTATGGGTTAGGTCTGGGATATGCGCGCATCTGCCTTATACTTTCGCCTTTTTCGCAAACTTGTTGGCCAGATCCTGGGTTTTTTTCGTGTTTGAATCACGTAGTAATGTGGTAACACACTGAAGCAGTCAATTAAACCTGGTTTCGACGAATATTTTAGAGGATAACACCGGTTAGGTCTGGGTTAGGTCTGGGTTATGCCCGCATCTGGCTCATGATTTTGCCTTCTTCGCATACTTGTTGGCCAGATCCTGGGTTTTTTTCGTGTTTGAATCACGTACTAATGTGGTAACACACTGAAGCAGTCAATTAAACCTGGTTTCGATCAATATTTTAGAGGATAACACCGGTTAGGTCTGGGTTAGGTCTGGGTTAGGTCTGGGTTATGCCCGCATCTGGCTCATGATTATGCCTTCTTCGCATACTTGTTGGCCAGATCCTGGGTTTCTTCTGGTTTGAATCACGTAGTAATGTGGTAACACACTGAAGCAGTCAATCAAACCTGGTTTCGATCAATATTTTAGAGGATAACACCGGTTAGGTCTGGCTTAGGACTGGGTTATGCCCGCATCTGGCTCATGATTTTGCCTTTTTCGCAAACTTGTTGGCCAGATCTTGGGTTTTTTTCGTGTTTGAATCACGTAGTAATGTGGTAACACACTGAAGCAGTCAATTAAACCTGGTTTCGATTAATATTTTAGAGGATAACACCGGTTAGGTCTTGGTTAGGTCTGGGTTATACCAGCATCTGGCTCATGATTTTGCCTTCTTCGCATACGTGTTGGCCACGTGTTGACGATAAAACTGTAAGATAAAGGATGAATTAAGTTCCAAGTCCCTAAAATTTTCCAAATCATAGATTTAAAAATGATTTAGATATTTACATGATTTTAGTGTGGGTATTTATACAAGTATGTAAATCTCTATTTATGCATAACATGTTACCCCTAAATGGGCAAGTTAATGAATTATATACATGTTAATTGTATAATAATAACCCTTTGTTCCTCATAAAAATTCACAACTGAATTGCTATCATTCTAAAAAAATCCATCCCAAAATATATTATCAAAACTAGTAATAAATTATTTGAACAAGGTGATAACAGATTTGAAATATTTAATAAAATTTAAATACCAGATATTGATAGTATTAATAAAATATAATATTAATACTATTTTGACACTGTTATTTGATTTTAATATTAATTATAGATACTTTGATTATTGATTTATTAAAACATAAAGTTAATGAAGTCCCAGTAGATTATAAATATTTTAAAGGGCATGAATTAGCATAGAATTTCATAAAAAATTTGATGAGTGATAGAAGTAACTTGAATAATCTGAATTTTGTAGCTTTTACTATATCTTTGGATATGGAATCACAGATTCATTTTATTAATAAAAATAGAGATAGTACTGATGATTTACTCAGGCTCGTTAAAGTAAGTGGGCCAAGTGGGAAGAATATTAAGATAGATGGATAGATATTGGTAAAAGTATACTTCTTGTCCTTATATAGGAAATCTTTAATATTACAAATAAACTCTTTCTGTAAAATCTTGAACTTATCATTATAATTTATAGAATTAAAGTCAACGCATCTAATAATGAAAGTGAACTGAAGTATTTTATAGACTTGTCAAGAACGTTTTTTGGTATATTCCTAGCAAACGACCCGTTCAACGATCGGGATGAGTTATACGTAATTCGATTCGTCTAATTCAGTATATTATTTCATTAGTATATGCATTTCATTATCTGCGGAAATTCGGTATTTTTACAAAGTAACTAAGTATTTTAAATATATTCTGACAGGTTCACAGGTGGAAACAAGTGACTGTCGTTACCTGTGTTCAAAATGCCAGCTAGTAAAATGCTAATTTGTTAACAATAACATTTGTTGAATGAAATTTCTGCTATTTCTGCAAATATCTCATTGAATAAATCACCATCTTTCTATTATATATACATTTACTAAATACATAATGGCTCAGGTATCCAATGAAGTTACTCTTATTGGAAATATAAAATATTGATAGTATTATATGTTAGAAAAAAGTGGTGTCTTCAATTTAATTCATGTAAGCATCAGTAATGAGATCTTGAAAATTGACGCTGTGATTAATTTTCAAATGGCCTCTGTGCCATTATTTCTACAACAAAATGTTGATTCATCAGTCTCTATCTACTCTACCCTTCCACAATTGCTGCGCAGTATTTTTATTTAATGTTAGTTATATAATATATCACGACATTGCTCATAATTATACGTTAGCATATATGGTAATTTTAAAACAATATCTGTAACTGAGTTTGTTTTTAGAAAACCACGTTCTTTGCTTTTCAAATATCTTTATATAATGCAATGGCTTTTAAAAACTAAGGGTATAAACATCTCACCGTAAACCGTAAATAGTTTACATTTTAAAGATCCAGAAACAGGCGCTCATACGAATAAAACAGAAACTACGTGGAAGCATAGTAAACACTTTTTGCCTGAATATTGTCGGTTAGTATTTGCAGTTCCACACGTTTTTTAATATGTTTTTCTAACATATAATACAAAATAATAAATATTATATTTTCTATTTTCAGCAAAAAAGATAATTTCATTGGGTACTTAAGCCATTACGTGTTTTATAAACCTTCCAAGCAAGGAAAGGATGATTTATTTAATCAGTTCTTAAAAGAAATTTCAGAAATTTCATTTGATGATGATTGATTCTGTAAAAAATCAAAATATACCAGACTTAGATGATAATGAAATTTAATAATAAAAACAAGTTAAGCCAACGTACTGCGTGCAATAGTAATTTACTATATATTGTAAACACTGTCAGCGGCGGGGAGACATTTTTTACTGTTGCTGCATGTACTGTCTACATACCTGGTTTTAATACTGTCCACCTGACCGACTCGTGGAAGTTCTATGCCTAAAAAAATGATTTTTATGCATCATACAAATTCTTCTACAAATTCCCATTTGACAATGTAGAATAGATCCAATTAGATAAATTATTTATAATTTTTAAAATGAACATAGCAACGATTTAATGTTAATCATTACATTACCAATCTTTCCAGATATTAGTTTAAAACCATCACCAACTTTAATATCAACCGGGTTTTGTAGATTTTTGGATTCATAAAAGTACTCATCTGTGTTTATTATGTGATCTGAGCAACCACTATCTAGTAGCCATTTAATATTTCTACTTCTTCTATTTTGCTACTTTTCATTACTTCAACCTTGAATGAATTGTAATTTCTACTGTCATCTAGACTCGAATTTCCAGCCACTTTTCTATCGTGTCTATTTTGTATATGTTTGAAAAGGTTGCCTTTTGTAATAATTATTAAAGTTTTCTGGGCAGTAACGTTGGATGTGCCCTGACTTATTACACTGACTTAACATACCGCTTCAGTAGTCGTTGCACTGCTATGCTGATTATCCTTTGAATTGAGATACTTGTTCTGATTGCGTTGTACGTGTCGAAACCTATGACCTCTAGGATTTTTAGTTAAATTTGAACTAAACGTGCGAGTGTAATTTCTGCTGTACTCAAAGTAGTAACTTTTACCGTTTCTCTTTTGATACTCTAACAGTAATTTAGATTTTACATACTCAACTGTTTTCTCCTTCGTTGGCAGTGCATCAATAATATCAACAATACGTGAGAAGTTAACGTTAATAACAGATAATTCAATTTATCCTCTTCATTCACAGTCTCACCAGTATTTTTGAGCCTATTTATATGCGTTTCAAATTCGTTAAAGAAGTCACTTGGATTTTCACCTTCTTTCATTTTTAATTCTAACAATCTTCTTTTACACAATAGCTTTACTGCACTGTTTTTAACTAGATAAATTTCGTCAAGCTTTGCAATCATATTTTTCGCAGTCGTTTCTGATATTATTAATTCTAACTGAGTGTTTGAAATACTGTTTACGATGTAACTTTTTGCTTTAATTTCCTTTTTTATTCCAATCTTCGACTCTTATTTCAGCCGGTCTTTCATCATGTAGAATAACCTCGTTACAGTCTTTCATTTCTAAAAATAAATTTAGCCTGAATTTCCAGTTCCATAAAATATTTGTAACATGAAATCGTCCTTTTTTTCACTTGCCATGCTTCAAACTTAGGTTATCTTCCTTTCACAACTAAATTTCTTTTCTTTACTGTTAACGAACAAACCACGGACCTCTGCTACCATGTTAAAATACTGTTTATATTATTTATTATAATGAATCTTGTTACAAAACAAACACACTTATTTTCCATTGTGAAAAGAAAACTTAAAAACTAAAAGAACATTCCTCGACGTGTGCTTCTCTCACAAACACACACACACACTCCTAAACACTAAAGAAACTAACGAATTTTAAGTCATATTTCTAACAATAACAGTAACAGTTTATAAAAAAATAACGAATTTCCACAGATGCATAGAAATGCATATCAATAATGTACTGAATTAGGCGAATCGAATAATGTATAACTCACCCCGATCCGTGAACGGGCCTAGCGTTTGCTAGGAATGTTCCATAACTTTTCAACAAAGTCTAAAATTTTTCCCAAGGGTTTTTGAATACCTATACACTGTATAGATATCCTGTTTCCTTCAACCGAACGACACGTGTCCCTAAAAAATATATTTATAAAGTAAGTCGGTCAAGTAGGAAGAATATTCAGATATTTAAGAATATGAATGTATTGGTAAAAATATCCATTCCTCTTACCTTTATGTCCTGTGTATTGGATAATATAGATTTACATACTTTTACCGCTGAATTCGAAATTCTGAACTAAACATAGGTACAGGACTCGTCAAAACCGTTTTTCATTCTTTTTATAGTTTTATCTGTTTTCCAAAAAACAACCAATTAAATTAAGTTGCAAGAATGCAAAAGCGATAAAACTTACAGAGGCTTTAAATGTTTACTTAAGACTTTGCCTTTTGTAAAAACCGGCGATATTGACTGTGTGTGTGTGTGTGTGTAAATCGTCGTACGTTCGTGCCCGGTGCAGTAAAACACGTGCATCGATCTAAGTTACGTACGTTCCTCACGTGCCACTTTCTCAATCTATACTTTTAAATAAAAATTTTCGATGAGGTGCATTTGTAGCTATTACGTGTAGCATCATGAGCAAACTCTTAGAAAATCACTCCTACTCCTCATTTGGACAGAATTTTTACTTTCATGATTATAGCGAAAAGTCGTTTTCCTGCTCGGGGAACACATATGTACAGGGTGTTCGGCCACCCCTGGGAAAAATTTTAATGGGGGATTCTAGATGCCAAAATACGAAAATACAGACGAAAATCAAGAATACCAATTTGTTGATAGAGGCTACGTTAAAAAGTTATTAACAATTAAACTAAAAAATTTCAAATCGTTCTGGAAAAATTGTTATCGGTTGCGGGGGTCAATTACAATCATTTTTGGTGAATACACATACCTCCGAAATCTTACCCACTTTCGAGATAAAAATTCGAGAATGTGTGAAATTTGTTCGATGGAAAAGAAAAATTTCAAATCGTTTTGGAAAAATTATCTTCGGTTGCGGGGGTTACTTACAACCATTTTGGGTGAATCGTCATATCCCCCTAATCATGCGCATTTTCGAGAAAGAAATTCAGTACGGGCGGAACTTTAAACGTTAACAACTTTTTAATAAAGCCTCCATTAACAAATTGGTATTCTTGATTTTCGTCTTACTTTGGTCTCTAGAATCCCCTGGGAGAAATTGTAATGGGAGATTCTAGAGGTTAAAGTAGAACGAAAATCAAGAATACCAATTTGTTGATGGAGTAATACGATACTAAACAAAGTTATTGACGTTTAAAGTTCCGCTCTTACTTTCGAATTTTTTTCTCGAAAATGCGCAGGATTTCGTATGTGGTATGTCTATTCACCGAAAATAATTGTAATTGACCCCCGAAACCGAAAGTAATTTTGTTCAGAACGATTTGAAATTTTCTTTTTCTTTCGTCGAAAAATTTAGGCACTGCCTGTCGATTTTTCTTAAAAATTCCTTTCTGATTTTTATTCAGTTTGTAAAATAGTTGTTTAATAATACTCTTTGTGTAGGTACCCATGAGCTCTACTCGCGAAAAAAAAACGTTTCATTGGAATATATTCACTATTCACTATATCAGTAGGAGTTGCGGGGGCTGTTTGAAAATTTGACCAGTTATATGGGATTTTTCTCACTTTACGGGGTCAAGGAACAACTTTTCCAACATCTCTACATATTCTCCATTAAAATATGCGTTGTGTTGCTGTTTGAAACATTAAAATCGTTCGATCCGGCTGTCGACCAAAAAAAAAAAATGCTTGTTACTGACCCCTGCAACGAAAACTAATTCTTCCAAGACGATTCGAAATTCTTTTTTACTTGAATTTTTTTTGTCGAAACTGAGTAGGATTTCGGGGGTACGATTCTAACTGACCTCCGCGACCAACAATAATTTTTTCAGAACGATTTGAAATTTTTTTATTTAATGTTATTAATAACTACTTTTTAACGAAACCTCAGTCGAAAAATTGATATTCTTAATTTTCGTCTTATTTTGGCTTCTAGAATCTCCCATTAAAATTTTTCCCAGGTGTGGCCAAACACCCTGTATATATTAAATCAATATTAATGAAATTACACCTTGACCGAATTCATTTCAATCCCCACACTAATACATATATTGTGTGTATGTACCATAAATGGTCGAGAATGGAGTCACCTTTCCTATACTGGTATTATTAGATGGTCGCAGGTCCTGCATAAATTTCAATTTACATAATTTTTGTTTTGAGTAAACTCATTTTACTTTTTTGTATATTATTACCTAATGCAACTCATATTTTCCAGCCATGCGATGTAGGAATATTTAGACGATTAAAAGTTGCATGGCGAAGGGTAGTGCAGGAACATAGACAAAGTACGTAGGTAGACTAAACCCATTACGAAGGTGAATTTCGCACCAATATATCATACCATATATAAATTCCATGAAGAAGGACTTTTAAATGCTTTTAAAGCTTGTGGTGGCCTATGACCGTTTAACTCAAATACAATTTACTAGACAAAACGTATTTCAGAAAGAAGAAAATAAATTAGAATTCATGTCGCCAGATGAAACTGACATCAATGACAGCAATATAGGTAGTTTTACATAGCATTCAAGAGCATATTCCAGATGATCTGAGAGGGGAACAATTTTCTTTTCTATATAGAAAATATTAAAATACAATCGGGACACAACTAAGACACAACACAAGACACAACTCGCAGAGAGAAAGCACTGCTGATGTTCAACGCAGTGCAGTTCATAGTAACAGTAAAACCAATACCAGTGTAGAAGACTAATTTAACAACGTTTCGCTAGAAGAAACTAATATATGATATACTGATCATTAATTAACTTTAATATTTCATGACAATGATGCTTTTACTTTTTTCTAATGGGAATTGTTTTGTTTCCGATGGTACTGAAATCAAACTACATTAATTCTACAACGTTACTTTACTTATTTTCTCGTAAAGACAAAGATTCTTCAGAATCTATTCTGGATAAACATTATCAACATTATCAAAAGATTGAAAAAACAACAAAGAAAAGAAAAGAAAAGAAAAGAAATATAGAAAGAGTGTGTGCAATCAAAGTTACATCAAAGACATGAAAATAGGCTCAGCTTGAAAAAATAGAAGCAATTGATAACCAGGAAAAAGAAAAACAAAGAATGAAAGAAGAACGATTAGAAAAGAAAAAAACAAGCCGAGAAATTAAAAGAAGAAAAGCTATTGAAAAAAGAAAGAAAAACAGAAAAATGAAAAGGAAAAGGAGAAAGAAAAGCAAGACGAAGAGAAGGAGAAATGTAAAACTCAAACTAAAAATAAAAATAAAGTTAAGAACGTGAAAAGAAAATAATAAATAATATTATTGTGTTGTTTTTACAGGGTGAATGTAGTAACTGAACCAGGTGGTTATGACTATGCAACATTTTTATTAGCATCTTTTTCAAACTCCACTTGGAACAACACTGTACGTATGTATGTATGGGATTATCAGGAACCGTGTTTGTTCGTTAATCGGCACACTCGTATTTATTTCGTTAAACACAGTCACACCTACTACGTACTTTTCTTCAATCTTTCTCTCTTCCGTGCTGTCTTTTCTCGCTTTCTGGGTTATTCACCCATCAGCTGTTCGGCCGTACGCTCGCCGCGTGTTGACGGCTTTTTCGGCGGTAACCGTCTTCGCTCGTGCAAGCTCGTGGACAGCGAACGATTCGCTGTACGGCCAAAAATTCGTGCGCGATTTAATAATTTTCAACTGCACGGTTCCCTACATACAGGGTGTTCGGCCATCCATGGGAAAAATTTTAATGGGGGATTCTAGAGGTAAAAATAAGACGAAAATCAAGAATACCAATTTGTTGATGGAGGCACTGTTAAAAAGTTATTAATGTTTAAAGTTCCGCTCGTACTGAATTTTTTTCTCGAAAATGCGCAAGATTTCGGGGGTATGTCTATACATAAAAAATGATTGTCACCGACCCTCGCAACTGAAAATAATTTTTCACAGAACGATTTGAAATCTTTTTTTTTCATCGAAAAATATAGGCACCCGATTAGATTTTCGGTAAGGAATTTTTTCCTCGAAAGTGCGTAGGATTTCGGGGGTATGTGTAATGACCAAAAATGATTGTAATTGACCCCTGCAACCGAAAATAATTTTTTTAGAAAAATTTTTGAAAAATTTCTTTTTCGCCGAAAAATATCAACACATACTCGAATTTTTTTCTCGAAACTGAGTAGGATTTCGAATATATGTCTATTCACTGAAAATGCTTGTAATTGACCTCCGCAGCCGAAAATAATTTTTCCGGAACGATTTGAAATTTTTGAATTTAATTGTTAATAACTTTTTAACGAAGCCTCCATCAACAAATTGGTATTCTTGATTTTCGTCTTAGTTTGGCCTCTAGAATCTCCTATTAAAATGTTTCTCAGGGCTGGCCGAACACCCTGTATACTACTATGTTGGTTTGTTCCGGTTTGAATCACGCAGTAATGTGGGCCCACAAAGAAGCAGTCAATTAAACCTGATTTCGATCAATATTTTAGAGGATAACACCGGTTAGGTCTGGGTCAGGTCTGGGTTATGCCCGCATCTGGCTCATGATTATGCCTTCTTCGCATACTTGTTGGCCAGATCCTGGGTTTTTTTCGGGTTTGAATCACGTAGTAATGTGGTACCACACAGTAACAGTCAATTAAACCTGGATTCGGTCAGTATTTTAGAGGATAACACCGGTTAGGTCTGGGTTAGGTCTGGGATGTGCGCGCATCTGGCTTATACTTTCGCCTTTTTCGCATACTTGTTGGCCAGATCCTGGGTTTTTTTCGTGTTTGAATCACGTAGTAATGTGGTACCACACTGAAGCAGTCAATTAAACCTGGTTTCGATCAATATTTTAGAGGATAACACCGGTTAGGTCTGGGTTAGGTCTGGGTTATGCCCGCATCTGGCTCATGATTTTGCCTTCTTCGCATACTTGTTGGCCAGATCCTGGGTTTTTTTCGTGTTTGAATCACGTACTAATGTGGTAACACACTGAAGCAGTCAATTAAACCTGGTTTCGATCAATATTTCAGAGGATAACACCGGTTAGGTATGGGTTAGGTCTGGGATATGCGCGCATCTGGCTTATACTTTCGCCTTCTTCGCATACTTGTTGGCCAGATCCTGGGTTTTTTTCGTGTTTGAATCACGTAGTAATGTGGTACCACACTGAAGCAGTCAATTAAACCTGGTTTCGATCAATATTTTAGAGGATAACACCGGTTAGGTCTGGGTTAGGTCTGGGTTATGCCCGCATCTGGCTCATGATTTTGCCTTCTTCGCATACTTGTTGGCCAGATCCTGGGTTTTTTTCGTGTTTGAATCACGTACTAATGTGGTAACACACTGAAGCAGTCAATTAAACCTGGTTTCGATCAATATTTTAGAGGATAACACCGGTTAGGTCTGGGTTAGGTCTGGGTTAGGTCTGGGTTATGCCCGCATCTGGCTCATGATTATGCCTTCTTCGCATACTTGTTGGCCAGATCCTGGGTTTCTTCTGGTTTGAATCACGTAGTAATGTGGTAACACACTGAAGCAGTCAATCAAACCTGGTTTCGATCAATATTTTAGAGGATAACACCGGTTAGGTCTGGCTTAGGACTGGGTTATGCCCGCATCTGGCTCATGATTTTGCCTTTTTCGCAAACTTGTTGGCCAGATCTTGGGTTTTTTTCGTGTTTGAATCACGTAGTAATGTGGTAACACACTGAAGCAGTCAATTAAACCTGGTTTCGATCAATATTTTAGAGGATAACACCGGTTAGGTCTTGGTTAGGTCTGGGTTATACCAGCATCTGGCTCATGATTTTGCCTTCTTCGCATACGTGTTGGCCACGTGTTGACGATAAAACTGTAAGATAAAGGATGAATTAAGTTCCAAGTCCCTAAAATTTTCCAAATCATAGATTTAAAAATGATTTAGATATTTACATGATTTTAGTGTGGGTATTTATACAAGTATGTAAATCTCTATTTATGCATAACATGTTACCCCTAAATGGGCAAGTTAATGAATTATATACATGTTAATTGTATAATAATAACCCTTTGTTCCTCATAAAAATTCACAACTGAATTGCTATCATTCTAAAAAAATCCATCCCAAAATATATTATCAAAACTAGTAATAAATTATTTGAACAAGGTGATAACAGATTTGAAATATTTAATAAAATTTAAATACCAGATATTGATAGTATTAATAAAATATAATATTAATACTATTTTGACACTGTTATTTGATTTTAATATTAATTATAGATACTTTGATTATTGATTTATTAAAACATAAAGTTAATGAAGTCCCAGTAGATTATAAATATTTTAAAGGGCATGAATTAGCATAGAATTTCATAAAAAATTTGATGAGTGATAGAAGTAACTTGAATAATCTGAATTTTGTAGCTTTTACTATATCTTTGGATATGGAATCACAGATTCATTTTATTAATAAAAATAGAGATAGTACTGATGATTTACTCAGACTCGTTAAAGTAAGTGGGCCAAGTGGGAAGAATATTAAGATAGATGGATAGATATTGGTAAAAGTATACTTCTTGTCCTTATATAGGAAATCTTTAATATTACAAATAAACTCTTTCTGTAAAATCTTGAACTTATCATTATAATTTATAGAATTAAAGTCAACGCATCTAATAATGAAAGTGAACTGAAGTATTTTATAGACTTGTCAAGAACGTTTTTTGGTATATTCCTAGCAAACGACCCGTTCAACGATCGGGATGAGTTATACGTAATTCGATTCGTCTAATTCAGTATATTATTTCATTAGTATATGCATTTCATTATCTGCGGAAATTCGGTATTTTTACAAAGTAACTAAGTATTTTAAATATATTCTGACAGGTTCACAGGTGGAAACAAGTGACTGTCGTTACCTGTGTTCAAAATGCCAGCTAGTAAAATGCTAATTTGTTAACAATAACATTTGTTGAATGAAATTTCTGCTATTTCTGCAAATATCTCATTGAATAAATCACCATCTTTCTATTATATATACATTTACTAAATACATAATGGCTCAGGTATCCAATGAAGTTACTCTTATTGGAAATATAAAATATTGATAGTATTATATGTTAGAAAAAAGTGGTGTCTTCAATTTAATTCATGTAAGCATCAGTAATGAGATCTTGAAAATTGACGCTGTGATTAATTTTCAAATGGCCTCTGTGCCATTATTTCTACAACAAAATGTTGATTCATCAGTCTCTATCTACTCTACCCTTCCACAATTGCTGCGCAGTATTTTTATTTAATGTTAGTTATATAATATATCACGACATTGCTCATAATTATACGTTAGCATATATGGTAATTTTAAAACAATATCTGTAACTGAGTTTGTTTTTAGAAAACCACGTTCTTTGCTTTTCAAATATCTTTATATAATGCAATGGCTTTTAAAAACTAAGGGTATAAACATCTCACCGTAAACCGTAAATAGTTTACATTTTAAAGATCCAGAAACAGGCGCTCATACGAATAAAACAGAAACTACGTGGAAGCATAGTAAACACTTTTTGCCTGAATATTGTCGGTTAGTATTTGCAGTTCCACACGTTTTTTAATATGTTTTTCTAACATATAATACAAAATAATAAATATTATATTTTCTATTTTCAGCAAAAAAGATAATTTCATTGGGTACTTAAGCCATTACGTGTTTTATAAACCTTCCAAGCAAGGAAAGGATGATTTATTTAATCAGTTCTTAAAAGAAATTTCAGAAATTTCATTTGATGATGATTGATTCTGTAAAAAATCAAAATATACCAGACTTAGATGATAATGAAATTTAATAATAAAAACAAGTTAAGCCAACGTACTGCGTGCAATAGTAATTTACTATATATTGTAAACACTGTCAGCGGCGGGGAGACATTTTTTACTGTTGCTGCATGTACTGTCTACATACCTGGTTTTAATACTGTCCACCTGACCGACTCGTGGAAGTTCTATGCCTAAAAAAATGATTTTTATGCATCATACAAATTCTTCTACAAATTCCCATTTGACAATGTAGAATAGATCCAATTAGATAAATTATTTATAATTTTTAAAATGAACATAGCAACGATTTAATGTTAATCATTACATTACCAATCTTTCCAGATATTAGTTTAAAACCATCACCAACTTTAATATCAACCGGGTTTTGTAGATTTTTGGATTCATAAAAGTACTCATCTGTGTTTATTATGTGATCTGAGCAACCACTATCTAGTAGCCATTTAATATTTCTACTTCTTCTATTTTGCTACTTTTCATTACTTCAACCTTGAATGAATTGTAATTTCTACTGTCATCTAGACTCGAATTTCCAGCCACTTTTCTATCGTGTCTATTTTGTATATGTTTGAAAAGGTTGCCTTTTGTAATAATTATTAAAGTTTTCTGGGCAGTAACGTTGGATGTGCCCTGACTTATTACACTGACTTAACATACCGCTTCAGTAGTCGTTGCACTGCTATGCTGATTATCCTTTGAATTGAGATACTTGTTCTGATTGCGTTGTACGTGTCGAAACCTATGACCTCTAGGATTTTTAGTTAAATTTGAACTAAACGTGCGAGTGTAATTTCTGCTGTACTCAAAGTAGTAACTTTTACCGTTTCTCTTTTGATACTCTAACAGTAATTTAGATTTTACATACTCAACTGTTTTCTCCTTCGTTGGCAGTGCATCAATAATATCAACAATACGTGAGAAGTTAACGTTAATAACAGATAATTCAATTTATCCTCTTCATTCACAGTCTCACCAGTATTTTTGAGCCTATTTATATGCGTTTCAAATTCGTTAAAGAAGTCACTTGGATTTTCACCTTCTTTCATTTTTAATTCTAACAATCTTCTTTTACACAATAGCTTTACTGCACTGTTTTTAACTAGATAAATTTCGTCAAGCTTTGCAATCATATTTTTCGCAGTCGTTTCTGATATTATTAATTCTAACTGAGTGTTTGAAATACTGTTTACGATGTAACTTTTTGCTTTAATTTCCTTTTTTATTCCAATCTTCGACTCTTATTTCAGCCGGTCTTTCATCATGTAGAATAACCTCGTTACAGTCTTTCATTTCTAAAAATAAATTTAGCCTGAATTTCCAGTTCCATAAAATATTTGTAACATGAAATCGTCCTTTTTTTCACTTGCCATGCTTCAAACTTAGGTTATCTTCCTTTCACAACTAAATTTCTTTTCTTTACTGTTAACGAACAAACCACGGACCTCTGCTACCATGTTAAAATACTGTTTATATTATTTATTATAATGAATCTTGTTACAAAACAAACACACTTATTTTCCATTGTGAAAAGAAAACTTAAAAACTAAAAGAACATTCCTCGACGTGTGCTTCTCTCACAAACACACACACACACTCCTAAACACTAAAGAAACTAACGAATTTTAAGTCATATTTCTAACAATAACAGTAACAGTTTATAAAAAAATAACGAATTTCCACAGATGCATAGAAATGCATATCAATAATGTACTGAATTAGGCGAATCGAATAATGTATAACTCACCCCGATCCGTGAACGGGCCTAGCGTTTGCTAGGAATGTTCCATAACTTTTCAACAAAGTCTAAAATTTTTCCCAAGGGTTTTTGAATACCTATACACTGTATAGATATCCTGTTTCCTTCAACCGAACGACACGTGTCCCTAAAAAATATATTTATAAAGTAAGTCGGTCAAGTAGGAAGAATATTCAGATATTTAAGAATATGAATGTATTGGTAAAAATATCCATTCCTCTTACCTTTATGTCCTGTGTATTGGATAATATAGATTTACATACTTTTACCGCTGAATTCGAAATTCTGAACTAAACATAGGTACAGGACTCGTCAAAACCGTTTTTCATTCTTTTTATAGTTTTATCTGTTTTCCAAAAAACAACCAATTAAATTAAGTTGCAAGAATGCAAAAGCGATAAAACTTACAGAGGCTTTAAATGTTTACTTAAGACTTTGCCTTTTGTAAAAACCGGCGATATTGACTGTGTGTGTGTGTGTGTGTAAATCGTCGTACGTTCGTGCCCGGTGCAGTAAAACACGTGCATCGATCTAAGTTACGTACGTTCCTCACGTGCCACTTTCTCAATCTATACTTTTAAATAAAAATTTTCGATGAGGTGCATTTGTAGCTATTACGTGTAGCATCATGAGCAAACTCTTAGAAAATCACTCCTACTCCTCATTTGGACAGAATTTTTACTTTCATGATTATAGCGAAAAGTCGTTTTCCTGCTCGGGGAACACATATGTACAGGGTGTTCGGCCACCCCTGGGAAAAATTTTAATGGGGGATTCTAGATGCCAAAATACGAAAATACAGACGAAAATCAAGAATACCAATTTGTTGATAGAGGCTACGTTAAAAAGTTATTAACAATTAAACTAAAAAATTTCAAATCGTTCTGGAAAAATTGTTATCGGTTGCGGGGGTCAATTACAATCATTTTTGGTGAATACACATACCTCCGAAATCTTACCCACTTTCGAGATAAAAATTCGAGAATGTGTGAAATTTGTTCGATGGAAAAGAAAAATTTCAAATCGTTTTGGAAAAATTATCTTCGGTTGCGGGGGTTACTTACAACCATTTTGGGTGAATCGTCATATCCCCCTAATCATGCGCATTTTCGAGAAAGAAATTCAGTACGGGCGGAACTTTAAACGTTAACAACTTTTTAATAAAGCCTCCATTAACAAATTGGTATTCTTGATTTTCGTCTTACTTTGGTCTCTAGAATCCCCTGGGAGAAATTGTAATGGGAGATTCTAGAGGTTAAAGTAGAACGAAAATCAAGAATACCAATTTGTTGATGGAGTAATACGATACTAAACAAAGTTATTGACGTTTAAAGTTCCGCTCTTACTTTCGAATTTTTTTCTCGAAAATGCGCAGGATTTCGTATGTGGTATGTCTATTCACCGAAAATAATTGTAATTGACCCCCGAAACCGAAAGTAATTTTGTTCAGAACGATTTGAAATTTTCTTTTTCTTTCGTCGAAAAATTTAGGCACTGCCTGTCGATTTTTCTTAAAAATTCCTTTCTGATTTTTATTCAGTTTGTAAAATAGTTGTTTAATAATACTCTTTGTGTAGGTACCCATGAGCTCTACTCGCGAAAAAAAAACGTTTCATTGGAATATATTCACTATTCACTATATCAGTAGGAGTTGCGGGGGCTGTTTGAAAATTTGACCAGTTATATGGGATTTTTCTCACTTTACGGGGTCAAGGAACAACTTTTCCAACATCTCTACATATTCTCCATTAAAATATGCGTTGTGTTGCTGTTTGAAACATTAAAATCGTTCGATCCGGCTGTCGACCAAAAAAAAAAAATGCTTGTTACTGACCCCTGCAACGAAAACTAATTCTTCCAAGACGATTCGAAATTCTTTTTTACTTGAATTTTTTTTGTCGAAACTGAGTAGGATTTCGGGGGTACGATTCTAACTGACCTCCGCGACCAACAATAATTTTTTCAGAACGATTTGAAATTTTTTTATTTAATGTTATTAATAACTACTTTTTAACGAAACCTCAGTCGAAAAATTGATATTCTTAATTTTCGTCTTATTTTGGCTTCTAGAATCTCCCATTAAAATTTTTCCCAGGTGTGGCCAAACACCCTGTATATATTAAATCAATATTAATGAAATTACACCTTGACCGAATTCATTTCAATCCCCACACTAATACATATATTGTGTGTATGTACCATAAATGGTCGAGAATGGAGTCACCTTTCCTATACTGGTATTATTAGATGGTCGCAGGTCCTGCATAAATTTCAATTTACATAATTTTTGTTTTGAGTAAACTCATTTTACTTTTTTGTATATTATTACCTAATGCAACTCATATTTTCCAGCCATGCGATGTAGGAATATTTAGACGATTAAAAGTTGCATGGCGAAGGGTAGTGCAGGAACATAGACAAAGTACGTAGGTAGACTAAACCCATTACGAAGGTGAATTTCGCACCAATATATCATACCATATATAAATTCCATGAAGAAGGACTTTTAAATGCTTTTAAAGCTTGTGGTGGCCTATGACCGTTTAACTCAAATACAATTTACTAGACAAAACGTATTTCAGAAAGAAGAAAATAAATTAGAATTCATGTCGCCAGATGAAACTGACATCAATGACAGCAATATAGG
Source organism: Colletes latitarsis (assembly GCF_051014445.1). Classification (NCBI taxonomy): domain Eukaryota; kingdom Metazoa; phylum Arthropoda; class Insecta; order Hymenoptera; family Colletidae; genus Colletes; species Colletes latitarsis. The sequence goes on along the minus strand of NW_027488366.1, from coordinate 132,969 downwards.
TAGTTTTACATAGCATTCAAGAGCATATTCCAGATGATCTGAGAGGGGAACAATTTTCTTTTCTATATAGAAAATATTAAAATACAATCGGGACACAACTAAGACACAACACAAGACACAACTCGCAGAGAGAAAGCACTGCTGATGTTCAACGCAGTGCAGTTCATAGTAACAGTAAAACCAATACCAGTGTAGAAGACTAATTTAACAACGTTTCGCTAGAAGAAACTAATATATGATATACTGATCATTAATTAACTTTAATATTTCATGACAATGATGCTTTTACTTTTTTCTAATGGGAATTGTTTTGTTTCCGATGGTACTGAAATCAAACTACATTAATTCTACAACGTTACTTTACTTATTTTCTCGTAAAGACAAAGATTCTTCAGAATCTATTCTGGATAAACATTATCAACATTATCAAAAGATTGAAAAAACAACAAAGAAAAGAAAAGAAAAGAAAAGAAATATAGAAAGAGTGTGTGCAATCAAAGTTACATCAAAGACATGAAAATAGGCTCAGCTTGAAAAAATAGAAGCAATTGATAACCAGGAAAAAGAAAAACAAAGAATGAAAGAAGAACGATTAGAAAAGAAAAAAACAAGCCGAGAAATTAAAAGAAGAAAAGCTATTGAAAAAAGAAAGAAAAACAGAAAAATGAAAAGGAAAAGGAGAAAGAAAAGCAAGACGAAGAGAAGGAGAAATGTAAAACTCAAACTAAAAATAAAAATAAAGTTAAGAACGTGAAAAGAAAATAATAAATAATATTATTGTGTTGTTTTTACAGGGTGAATGTAGTAACTGAACCAGGTGGTTATGACTATGCAACATTTTTATTAGCATCTTTTTCAAACTCCACTTGGAACAACACTGTACGTATGTATGTATGGGATTATCAGGAACCGTGTTTGTTCGTTAATCGGCACACTCGTATTTATTTCGTTAAACACAGTCACACCTACTACGTACTTTTCTTCAATCTTTCTCTCTTCCGTGCTGTCTTTTCTCGCTTTCTGGGTTATTCACCCATCAGCTGTTCGGCCGTACGCTCGCCGCGTGTTGACGGCTTTTTCGGCGGTAACCGTCTTCGCTCGTGCAAGCTCGTGGACAGCGAACGATTCGCTGTACGGCCAAAAATTCGTGCGCGATTTAATAATTTTCAACTGCACGGTTCCCTACATACAGGGTGTTCGGCCATCCATGGGAAAAATTTTAATGGGGGATTCTAGAGGTAAAAATAAGACGAAAATCAAGAATACCAATTTGTTGATGGAGGCACTGTTAAAAAGTTATTAATGTTTAAAGTTCCGCTCGTACTGAATTTTTTTCTCGAAAATGCGCAAGATTTCGGGGGTATGTCTATACATAAAAAATGATTGTCACCGACCCTCGCAACTGAAAATAATTTTTCACAGAACGATTTGAAATCTTTTTTTTTCATCGAAAAATATAGGCACCCGATTAGATTTTCGGTAAGGAATTTTTTCCTCGAAAGTGCGTAGGATTTCGGGGGTATGTGTAATGACCAAAAATGATTGTAATTGACCCCTGCAACCGAAAATAATTTTTTTAGAAAAATTTTTGAAAAATTTCTTTTTCGCCGAAAAATATCAACACATACTCGAATTTTTTTCTCGAAACTGAGTAGGATTTCGAATATATGTCTATTCACTGAAAATGCTTGTAATTGACCTCCGCAGCCGAAAATAATTTTTCCGGAACGATTTGAAATTTTTGAATTTAATTGTTAATAACTTTTTAACGAAGCCTCCATCAACAAATTGGTATTCTTGATTTTCGTCTTAGTTTGGCCTCTAGAATCTCCTATTAAAATGTTTCTCAGGGCTGGCCGAACACCCTGTATACTACTATGTTGGTTTGTTCCGGTTTGAATCACGCAGTAATGTGGGCCCACAAAGAAGCAGTCAATTAAACCTGATTTCGATCAATATTTTAGAGGATAACACCGGTTAGGTCTGGGTCAGGTCTGGGTTATGCCCGCATCTGGCTCATGATTATGCCTTCTTCGCATACTTGTTGGCCAGATCCTGGGTTTTTTTCGGGTTTGAATCACGTAGTAATGTGGTACCACACAGTAACAGTCAATTAAACCTGGATTCGGCCAGTATTTTAGAGGATAACACCGGTTAGGTCTGGGTTAGGTCTGGGATATGCCCGCATCTGGCTCATGATTTTGCCTTCTTCGCATACTTGTTGGCCAGATCCTGGGTTTTTTTCGTGTTTGAATCACGTAGTAATGTGGTAACACACTGAAGCAGTCAATTAAACCTGGTTTCGATCAATATTTTAGAGGATAACACCGGTTAGGTCTGGGTTAGGTCTGGGTTATGCCCGCATCTGGCTCATGATTATGCCTTCTTCGCATACCTGTTGGCCAGATCCTGGGTTTCTTCTGGTTTGAATCACGTAGTAATGTGGTACCACACAGTAACAGTCAATTAAACCTGGATTCGGTCAGTATTTTAGAGGATAACACCGGTTAGGTCTGGGTTAGGTCTGGGATGTGCGCGCATCTGGCTTATACTTTCGCCTTTTTCGCATACTTGTTGGCCAGATCCTGGGTTTTTTTCGTGTTTGAATCACGTAGTAATGTGGTACCACACTGAAGCAGTCAATTAAACCTGGTTTCGATCAATATTTTAGAGGATAACACCGGTTAGGTCTGGGTTAGGTCTGGGTTATGCCCGCATCTGGCTCATGATTTTGCCTTCTTCGCATACTTGTTGGCCAGATCCTGGGTTTTTTTCGTGTTTGAATCACGTACTAATGTGGTAACACACTGAAGCAGTCAATTAAACCTGGTTTCGATCAATATTTTAGAGGATAACACCGGTTAGGTCTGGGTTAGGTCTGGGTTAGGTCTGGGTTATGCCCGCATCTGGCTCATGATTATGCCTTCTTCGCATACTTGTTGGCCAGATCCTGGGTTTCTTCTGGTTTGAATCACGTAGTAATGTGGTAACACACTGAAGCAGTCAATCAAACCTGGTTTCGATCAATATTTTAGAGGATAACACCGGTTAGGTCTGGCTTAGGACTGGGTTATGCCCGCATCTGGCTCATGATTTTGCCTTTTTCGCAAACTTGTTGGCCAGATCTTGGGTTTTTTTCGTGTTTGAATCACGTAGTAATGTGGTAACACACTGAAGCAGTCAATTAAACCTGGTTTCGATCAATATTTTAGAGGATAACACCGGTTAGGTCTTGGTTAGGTCTGGGTTATACCAGCATCTGGCTCATGATTTTGCCTTCTTCGCATACGTGTTGGTCACGTGTTGACGATAAAACTGTAAGATAAAGGATGAATTAAGTTCCAAGTCCCTAAAATTTTCCAAATCATAGATTTAAAAATGATTTAGATATTTACATGATTTTAGTGTGGGTATTTATACAAGTATGTAAATCTCTATTTATGCATAACATGTTACCCCTAAATGGGCAAGTTAATGAATTATATACATGTTAATTGTATAATAATAACCCTTTGTTCCTCATAAAAATTCACAACTGAATTGCTATCATTCTAAAAAAATCCATCCCAAAATATATTATCAAAACTAGTAATAAATTATTTGAACAAGGTGATAACAGATTTGAAATATTTAATAAAATTTAAATACCAGATATTGATAGTATTAATAAAATATAATATTAATACTATTTTGACACTGTTATTTGATTTTAATATTAATTATAGATACTTTGATTATTGATTTATTAAAACATAAAGTTAATGAAGTCCCAGTAGATTATAAATATTTTAAAGGGCATGAATTAGCATAGAATTTCATAAAAAATTTGATGAGTGATAGAAGTAACTTGAATAATCTGAATTTTGTAGCTTTTACTATATCTTTGGATATGGAATCACAGATTCATTTTATTAATAAAAATAGAGATAGTACTGATGATTTACTCAGACTCGTTAAAGTAAGTGGGCCAAGTGGGAAGAATATTAAGATAGATGGATAGATATTGGTAAAAGTATACTTCTTGTCCTTATATAGGAAATCTTTAATATTACAAATAAACTCTTTCTGTAAAATCTTGAACTTATCATTATAATTTATAGAATTAAAGTCAACGCATCTAATAATGAAAGTGAACTGAAGTATTTTATAGACTTGTCAAGAACGTTTTTTGGTATATTCCTAGCAAACGACCCGTTCAACGATCGGGATGAGTTATACGTAATTCGATTCGTCTAATTCAGTATATTATTTCATTAGTATATGCATTTCATTATCTGCGGAAATTCGGTATTTTTACAAAGTAACTAAGTATTTTAAATATATTCTGACAGGTTCACAGGTGGAAACAAGTGACTGTCGTTACCTGTGTTCAAAATGCCAGCTAGTAAAATGCTAATTTGTTAACAATAACATTTGTTGAATGAAATTTCTGCTATTTCTGCAAATATCTCATTGAATAAATCACCATCTTTCTATTATATATACATTTACTAAATACATAATGGCTCAGGTATCCAATGAAGTTACTCTTATTGGAAATATAAAATATTGATAGTATTATATGTTAGAAAAAAGTGGTGTCTTCAATTTAATTCATGTAAGCATCAGTAATGAGATCTTGAAAATTGACGCTGTGATTAATTTTCAAATGGCCTCTGTGCCATTATTTCTACAACAAAATGTTGATTCATCAGTCTCTATCTACTCTACCCTTCCACAATTGCTGCGCAGTATTTTTATTTAATGTTAGTTATATAATATATCACGACATTGCTCATAATTATACGTTAGCATATATGGTAATTTTAAAACAATATCTGTAACTGAGTTTGTTTTTAGAAAACCACGTTCTTTGCTTTTCAAATATCTTTATATAATGCAATGGCTTTTAAAAACTAAGGGTATAAACATCTCACCGTAAACCGTAAATAGTTTACATTTTAAAGATCCAGAAACAGGCGCTCATACGAATAAAACAGAAACTACGTGGAAGCATAGTAAACACTTTTTGCCTGAATATTGTCGGTTAGTATTTGCAGTTCCACACGTTTTTTAATATGTTTTTCTAACATATAATACAAAATAATAAATATTATATTTTCTATTTTCAGCAAAAAAGATAATTTCATTGGGTACTTAAGCCATTACGTGTTTTATAAACCTTCCAAGCAAGGAAAGGATGATTTATTTAATCAGTTCTTAAAAGAAATTTCAGAAATTTCATTTGATGATGATTGATTCTGTAAAAAATCAAAATATACCAGACTTAGATGATAATGAAATTTAATAATAAAAACAAGTTAAGCCAACGTACTGCGTGCAATAGTAATTTACTATATATTGTAAACACTGTCAGCGGCGGGGAGACATTTTTTACTGTTGCTGCATGTACTGTCTACATACCTGGTTTTAATACTGTCCACCTGACCGACTCGTGGAAGTTCTATGCCTAAAAAAATGATTTTTATGCATCATACAAATTCTTCTACAAATTCCCATTTGACAATGTAGAATAGATCCAATTAGATAAATTATTTATAATTTTTAAAATGAACATAGCAACGATTTAATGTTAATCATTACATTACCAATCTTTCCAGATATTAGTTTAAAACCATCACCAACTTTAATATCAACCGGGTTTTGTAGATTTTTGGATTCATAAAAGTACTCATCTGTGTTTATTATGTGATCTGAGCAACCACTATCTAGTAGCCATTTAATATTTCTACTTCTTCTATTTTGCTACTTTTCATTACTTCAACCTTGAATGAATTGTAATTTCTACTGTCATCTAGACTCGAATTTCCAGCCACTTTTCTATCGTGTCTATTTTGTATATGTTTGAAAAGGTTGCCTTTTGTAATAATTATTAAAGTTTTCTGGGCAGTAACGTTGGATGTGCCCTGACTTATTACACTGACTTAACATACCGCTTCAGTAGTCGTTGCACTGCTATGCTGATTATCCTTTGAATTGAGATACTTGTTCTGATTGCGTTGTACGTGTCGAAACCTATGACCTCTAGGATTTTTAGTTAAATTTGAACTAAACGTGCGAGTGTAATTTCTGCTGTACTCAAAGTAGTAACTTTTACCGTTTCTCTTTTGATACTCTAACAGTAATTTAGATTTTACATACTCAACTGTTTTCTCCTTCGTTGGCAGTGCATCAATAATATCAACAATACGTGAGAAGTTAACGTTAATAACAGATAATTCAATTTATCCTCTTCATTCACAGTCTCACCAGTATTTTTGAGCCTATTTATATGCGTTTCAAATTCGTTAAAGAAGTCACTTGGATTTTCACCTTCTTTCATTTTTAATTCTAACAATCTTCTTTTACACAATAGCTTTACTGCACTGTTTTTAACTAGATAAATTTCGTCAAGCTTTGCAATCATATTTTTCGCAGTCGTTTCTGATATTATTAATTCTAACTGAGTGTTTGAAATACTGTTTACGATGTAACTTTTTGCTTTAATTTCCTTTTTTATTCCAATCTTCGACTCTTATTTCAGCCGGTCTTTCATCATGTAGAATAACCTCGTTACAGTCTTTCATTTCTAAAAATAAATTTAGCCTGAATTTCCAGTTCCATAAAATATTTGTAACATGAAATCGTCCTTTTTTTCACTTGCCATGCTTCAAACTTAGGTTATCTTCCTTTCACAACTAAATTTCTTTTCTTTACTGTTAACGAACAAACCACGGACCTCTGCTACCATGTTAAAATACTGTTTATATTATTTATTATAATGAATCTTGTTACAAAACAAACACACTTATTTTCCATTGTGAAAAGAAAACTTAAAAACTAAAAGAACATTCCTCGACGTGTGCTTCTCTCACAAACACACACACACACTCCTAAACACTAAAGAAACTAACGAATTTTAAGTCATATTTCTAACAATAACAGTAACAGTTTATAAAAAAATAACGAATTTCCACAGATGCATAGAAATGCATATCAATAATGTACTGAATTAGGCGAATCGAATAATGTATAACTCACCCCGATCCGTGAACGGGCCTAGCGTTTGCTAGGAATGTTCCATAACTTTTCAACAAAGTCTAAAATTTTTCCCAAGGGTTTTTGAATACCTATACACTGTATAGATATCCTGTTTCCTTCAACCGAACGACACGTGTCCCTAAAAAATATATTTATAAAGTAAGTCGGTCAAGTAGGAAGAATATTCAGATATTTAAGAATATGAATGTATTGGTAAAAATATCCATTCCTCTTACCTTTATGTCCTGTGTATTGGATAATATAGATTTACATACTTTTACCGCTGAATTCGAAATTCTGAACTAAACATAGGTACAGGACTCGTCAAAACCGTTTTTCATTCTTTTTATAGTTTTATCTGTTTTCCAAAAAACAACCAATTAAATTAAGTTGCAAGAATGCAAAAGCGATAAAACTTACAGAGGCTTTAAATGTTTACTTAAGACTTTGCCTTTTGTAAAAACCGGCGATATTGACTGTGTGTGTGTGTGTGTGTAAATCGTCGTACGTTCGTGCCCGGTGCAGTAAAACACGTGCATCGATCTAAGTTACGTACGTTCCTCACGTGCCACTTTCTCAATCTATACTTTTAAATAAAAATTTTCGATGAGGTGCATTTGTAGCTATTACGTGTAGCATCATGAGCAAACTCTTAGAAAATCACTCCTACTCCTCATTTGGACAGAATTTTTACTTTCATGATTATAGCGAAAAGTCGTTTTCCTGCTCGGGGAACACATATGTACAGGGTGTTCGGCCACCCCTGGGAAAAATTTTAATGGGGGATTCTAGATGCCAAAATACGAAAATACAGACGAAAATCAAGAATACCAATTTGTTGATAGAGGCTACGTTAAAAAGTTATTAACAATTAAACTAAAAAATTTCAAATCGTTCTGGAAAAATTGTTATCGGTTGCGGGGGTCAATTACAATCATTTTTGGTGAATACACATACCTCCGAAATCTTACCCACTTTCGAGATAAAAATTCGAGAATGTGTGAAATTTGTTCGATGGAAAAGAAAAATTTCAAATCGTTTTGGAAAAATTATCTTCGGTTGCGGGGGTTACTTACAACCATTTTGGGTGAATCGTCATATCCCCCTAATCATGCGCATTTTCGAGAAAGAAATTCAGTACGGGCGGAACTTTAAACGTTAACAACTTTTTAATAAAGCCTCCATTAACAAATTGGTATTCTTGATTTTCGTCTTACTTTGGTCTCTAGAATCCCCTGGGAGAAATTGTAATGGGAGATTCTAGAGGTTAAAGTAGAACGAAAATCAAGAATACCAATTTGTTGATGGAGTAATACGATACTAAACAAAGTTATTGACGTTTAAAGTTCCGCTCTTACTTTCGAATTTTTTTCTCGAAAATGCGCAGGATTTCGTATGTGGTATGTCTATTCACCGAAAATAATTGTAATTGACCCCCGAAACCGAAAGTAATTTTGTTCAGAACGATTTGAAATTTTCTTTTTCTTTCGTCGAAAAATTTAGGCACTGCCTGTCGATTTTTCTTAAAAATTCCTTTCTGATTTTTATTCAGTTTGTAAAATAGTTGTTTAATAATACTCTTTGTGTAGGTACCCATGAGCTCTACTCGCGAAAAAAAAACGTTTCATTGGAATATATTCACTATTCACTATATCAGTAGGAGTTGCGGGGGCTGTTTGAAAATTTGACCAGTTATATGGGATTTTTCTCACTTTACGGGGTCAAGGAACAACTTTTCCAACATCTCTACATATTCTCCATTAAAATATGCGTTGTGTTGCTGTTTGAAACATTAAAATCGTTCGATCCGGCTGTCGACCAAAAAAAAAAAATGCTTGTTACTGACCCCTGCAACGAAAACTAATTCTTCCAAGACGATTCGAAATTCTTTTTTACTTGAATTTTTTTTGTCGAAACTGAGTAGGATTTCGGGGGTACGATTCTAACTGACCTCCGCGACCAACAATAATTTTTTCAGAACGATTTGAAATTTTTTTATTTAATGTTATTAATAACTACTTTTTAACGAAACCTCAGTCGAAAAATTGATATTCTTAATTTTCGTCTTATTTTGGCTTCTAGAATCTCCCATTAAAATTTTTCCCAGGTGTGGCCAAACACCCTGTATATATTAAATCAATATTAATGAAATTACACCTTGACCGAATTCATTTCAATCCCCACACTAATACATATATTGTGTGTATGTACCATAAATGGTCGAGAATGGAGTCACCTTTCCTATACTGGTATTATTAGATGGTCGCAGGTCCTGCATAAATTTCAATTTACATAATTTTTGTTTTGAGTAAACTCATTTTACTTTTTTGTATATTATTACCTAATGCAACTCATATTTTCCAGCCATGCGATGTAGGAATATTTAGACGATTAAAAGTTGCATGGCGAAGGGTAGTGCAGGAACATAGACAAAGTACGTAGGTAGACTAAACCCATTACGAAGGTGAATTTCGCACCAATATATCATACCATATATAAATTCCATGAAGAAGGACTTTTAAATGCTTTTAAAGCTTGTGGTGGCCTATGACCGTTTAACTCAAATACAATTTACTAGACAAAACGTATTTCAGAAAGAAGAAAATAAATTAGAATTCATGTCGCCAGATGAAACTGACATCAATGACAGCAATATAGGTAGTTTTACATAGCATTCAAGAGCATATTCCAGATGATCTGAGAGGGGAACAATTTTCTTTTCTATATAGAAAATATTAAAATACAATCGGGACACAACTAAGACACAACACAAGACACAACTCGCAGAGAGAAAGCACTGCTGATGTTCAACGCAGTGCAGTTCATAGTAACAGTAAAACCAATACCAGTGTAGAAGACTAATTTAACAACGTTTCGCTAGAAGAAACTAATATATGATATACTGATCATTAATTAACTTTAATATTTCATGACAATGATGCTTTTACTTTTTTCTAATGGGAATTGTTTTGTTTCCGATGGTACTGAAATCAAACTACATTAATTCTACAACGTTACTTTACTTATTTTCTCGTAAAGACAAAGATTCTTCAGAATCTATTCTGGATAAACATTATCAACATTATCAAAAGATTGAAAAAACAACAAAGAAAAGAAAAGAAAAGAAAAGAAATATAGAAAGAGTGTGTGCAATCAAAGTTACATCAAAGACATGAAAATAGGCTCAGCTTGAAAAAATAGAAGCAATTGATAACCAGGAAAAAGAAAAACAAAGAATGAAAGAAGAACGATTAGAAAAGAAAAAAACAAGCCGAGAAATTAAAAGAAGAAAAGCTATTGAAAAAAGAAAGAAAAACAGAAAAATGAAAAGGAAAAGGAGAAAGAAAAGCAAGACGAAGAGAAGGAGAAATGTAAAACTCAAACTAAAAATAAAAATAAAGTTAAGAACGTGAAAAGAAAATAATAAATAATATTATTGTGTTGTTTTTACAGGGTGAATGTAGTAACTGAACCAGGTGGTTATGACTATGCAACATTTTTATTAGCATCTTTTTCAAACTCCACTTGGAACAACACTGTACGTATGTATGTATGGGATTATCAGGAACCGTGTTTGTTCGTTAATCGGCACACTCGTATTTATTTCGTTAAACACAGTCACACCTACTACGTACTTTTCTTCAATCTTTCTCTCTTCCGTGCTGTCTTTTCTCGCTTTCTGGGTTATTCACCCATCAGCTGTTCGGCCGTACGCTCGCCGCGTGTTGACGGCTTTTTCGGCGGTAACCGTCTTCGCTCGTGCAAGCTCGTGGACAGCGAACGATTCGCTGTACGGCCAAAAATTCGTGCGCGATTTAATAATTTTCAACTGCACGGTTCCCTACATACAGGGTGTTCGGCCATCCATGGGAAAAATTTTAATGGGGGATTCTAGAGGTAAAAATAAGACGAAAATCAAGAATACCAATTTGTTGATGGAGGCACTGTTAAAAAGTTATTAATGTTTAAAGTTCCGCTCGTACTGAATTTTTTTCTCGAAAATGCGCAAGATTTCGGGGGTATGTCTATACATAAAAAATGATTGTCACCGACCCTCGCAACTGAAAATAATTTTTCACAGAACGATTTGAAATCTTTTTTTTTCATCGAAAAATATAGGCACCCGATTAGATTTTCGGTAAGGAATTTTTTCCTCGAAAGTGCGTAGGATTTCGGGGGTATGTGTAATGACCAAAAATGATTGTAATTGACCCCTGCAACCGAAAATAATTTTTTTAGAAAAATTTTTGAAAAATTTCTTTTTCGCCGAAAAATATCAACACATACTCGAATTTTTTTCTCGAAACTGAGTAGGATTTCGAATATATGTCTATTCACTGAAAATGCTTGTAATTGACCTCCGCAGCCGAAAATAATTTTTCCGGAACGATTTGAAATTTTTGAATTTAATTGTTAATAACTTTTTAACGAAGCCTCCATCAACAAATTGGTATTCTTGATTTTCGTCTTAGTTTGGCCTCTAGAATCTCCTATTAAAATGTTTCTCAGGGCTGGCCGAACACCCTGTATACTACTATGTTGGTTTGTTCCGGTTTGAATCACGCAGTAATGTGGGCCCACAAAGAAGCAGTCAATTAAACCTGATTTCGATCAATATTTTAGAGGATAACACCGGTTAGGTCTGGGTCAGGTCTGGGTTATGCCCGCATCTGGCTCATGATTATGCCTTCTTCGCATACTTGTTGGCCAGATCCTGGGTTTTTTTCGGGTTTGAATCACGTAGTAATGTGGTACCACACAGTAACAGTCAATTAAACCTGGATTCGGTCAGTATTTTAGAGGATAACACCGGTTAGGTCTGGGTTAGGTCTGGGATGTGCGCGCATCTGGCTTATACTTTCGCCTTTTTCGCATACTTGTTGGCCAGATCCTGGGTTTTTTTCGTGTTTGAATCACGTAGTAATGTGGTACCACACTGAAGCAGTCAATTAAACCTGGTTTCGATCAATATTTTAGAGGATAACACCGGTTAGGTCTGGGTTAGGTCTGGGTTATGCCCGCATCTGGCTCATGATTTTGCCTTCTTCGCATACTTGTTGGCCAGATCCTGGGTTTTTTTCGTGTTTGAATCACGTACTAATGTGGTAACACACTGAAGCAGTCAATTAAACCTGGTTTCGATCAATATTTCAGAGGATAACACCGGTTAGGTCTGGGTTAGGTCTGGGTTATGCCCGCATCTGGCTCATGATTTTGCCTTCTTCGCATACTTGTTGGCCAGATCTTGGGTTTTTTTCGTGTTTGAATCACGTAGTAATGTGGTAACACACTGAAGCAGTCAATTAAACCTGGTTTCGATCAATATTTTAGAGGATAACACCGGTTAGGTCTGGGTTAGGTCTGGGTTATGCCCGCATCTGGCTCATGATTTTGCCTTCTTCGCATACTTGTTGGCCAGATCCTGGGGTTTTTTCGTGTTTGAATCACGTAGTAATGTGGTAACACACTGAAGCAGTCAATTAAACCTGGTTTCGATCAATATTTTAGAGGATAACACCGGTTAGGTCTGGGTTAGGTCTGGGTTATGCCCGCATCTGGCTCATGATTATGCCTTCTTCGCATACCTGTTGGCCAGATCCTGGGTTTCTTCTGGTTTGAATCACGTAGTAATGTGGTACCACACAGTAACAGTCAATTAAACCTGGATTCGGTCAGTATTTTAGAGGATAACACCGGTTAGGTCTGGGTTAGGTCTGGGATGTGCGCGCATCTGGCTTATACTTTCGCCTTTTTCGCATACTTGTTGGCCAGATCCTGGGTTTTTTTCGTGTTTGAATCACGTAGTAATGTGGTACCACACTGAAGCAGTCAATTAAACCTGGTTTCGATCAATATTTTAGAGGATAACACCGGTTAGGTCTGGGTTAGGTCTGGGTTATGCCCGCATCTGGCTCATGATTTTGCCTTCTTCGCATACTTGTTGGCCAGATCCTGGGGTTTTTTCGTGTTTGAATCACGTAGGAATGTGGTAACACACTGAAGCAGTCAATTAAACCTGGTTTCGATCAATATTTCAGAGGATAACACCGGTTAGGTTTGGGTTAGGTCTGGGTTATGCCCGCATCTGGCTCATGATTTTGCCTTCTTCGCATACTTGTTGGCCAGATCTTGGGTTTTTTTCGTGTTTGAATCACGTAGTAATGTGGTAACACACTGAAGCAGTCAATTAAACCTGGTTTCGATCAATATTTTAGAGGATAACACCGGTTAGGTCTGGGTTAGGTCTGGGTTATGCCCGCATCTGGCTCATGATTTTGCCTTCTTCGCATACTTGTTGGCCAGATCCTGGGGTTTTTTCGTGTTTGAATCACGTAGGAATGTGGTAACACACTGAAGCAGTCAATTAAACCTGGTTTCGATCAATATTTTAGAGGATAACACCGGTTAGGTCTGGGTTAGGTCTGGGTTATGCCCGCATCTGGCTCATGATTTTGCCTTCTTCGCATACTTGTTGGCCAGATCCTGGGGTTTTTTCGTGTTTGAATCACGTAGGAATGTGGTAACACACTGAAGCAGTCAATTAAACCTGGTTTCGATCAATATTTCAGAGGATAACACCGGTTAGGTCTGGGTTAGGTCTGGGATATGCGTGCATATGGCTTATACTTTCGCCTTTTTCGCAAACTTGTTGGCCAGATCCTGGGGTTTTTTCGGGTTTGAATCACGTAGTAATGTGGTACCACACAGAAACAGTCCATTAAACCTGGATTCGGACAGTATTTTGGAGGATAACACTGGTTAGGCTTGGGTTTCGTCTGGGTTATGTCCGCACCTGGCTCATGATTTTGCCTTTTTCGCAAACTTGTTGGCCAGATCCTGGGTATTTTCCGTGTTTGAATCATGTAGTAATGTGGTAACACACTGAAGCAGTCAATAAAACCTGGTTTCGATCAATATTTTATAGGATAACACCGGTTAGGTCTGGGTTAGGTCTGGGTTATGCCCGCATCTGGCTCATGATTTTGCCTTCTTCGCATACTTGTTGGCCAGATCCTGGGGTTTTTTCGTGTTTGAATCACGTAGTAATGTGGTAACAAACTGAAACAGTCAATAAAACCTGGTTTCGATCAATATTTTAGAGGATAACACCGGTTAGGCCTGGGTTAGGTCTGAGATTTGCGCGCATCTGGCTTATACTTTCGCCATTTTCGCAAACTTGTTGGCCAGATCCTGGGTTTTTTTCGTGTTTGAATCATGTAGTAATGTGGTAACACACTGAAGCAGTCAATAAAACCTGGTTTCGATCAATATTTCAGAGGATAACACCGGTTAGGTCTGGGTTAGGTCTGGGATATGCGCGCATCTGGCTTATACTTTCACCTTTTTCGCAAACTTGTTGGCCAGATCCTGGGCTTTTTTCGTGTTTGAATCACGTAGTAATGTGGTAACCCACTGAAGCAGTCAATTAAACCTGGTTTCGGTCAATATTTTAGAGGATAACACCGGTTAGGTCTGGGATAGGTCCGGAATATGCCCGCATCTGGCTCATGATTTTGCCTTCTGCGCATACTTGTTGGCCAGATCCTGGGGTTTTTTCGTGTTTGAATCACGTAGTAGTGTGGTAACAAACTGAAACAGTCAATAAAACCTGGCTTCGATCAATATTTTAGAGGATAACACCGGTTAGGTCTGGGTTAGGTCTGAGATTTGCGCGCATCTGGCTTATACTTTCGCCTTTTTCGCAAACTTGCTGGCCAGATCCTGGGCTTTTTTCGTGTTTGAATCATGTAGTAATGTGGTAACACACTGAAGCAGTCAATTAAACCTGGTTTCGATCAATATTTTAGAGGATAACACCGGTTAGGTCTGGGATAGGTCCGGGATAGGCCCGCATCTGGCTCATGATTTTGCCTTCTTCGCATACTTGTTGGCCAGATCCTGGGTTTTTTTCGTGTTTGAATCACGTAGTAATGTGGTAACACACTGAAGCAGTCAATTAAACCTGGTTTCGATCAATATTTCAGAGGATAACACCGGTTAGGTCTGGGTTAGGTCTGGGATATGCGCGCATCTGGCTTATACTTTCGCCTTTTTCGCAAACTTGTTGGCTAGATCCTGGGTTTTTTTCCGGTTTGAATAACGCAGTAATGTGGTACCACACTGAAGCAGTCAATTAAACCTGGTTTCGATCAATATTCCAGAGGATAACACCGGTTAGGTCTGGGTTAGGTCTGGGATATGCGCGCATCTGGCTTATACTTTCACCTTTTTCGCAAACTTGTTGGCCAGATCCTGGGGTTTTTTCGTGTTTGAATCACGTAGTAATGTGGTAACCCACTGAAGCAGTCAATTAAACCTGGTTTCGATCAATATTTTAGAGGATAACACCGGTTAGGTCTGGGATAGGTCCGGGATATGCCCGCATCTGGCTCATGATTTTGCCTTCTTCGCATACTTGTTGGCCAGATCCTGGGGTTTTTTCGTGTTTGAATCACGTAGTAATGTGGTAACAAACTGAAACAGTCAATAAAACCTGGTTTCGATCAATATTTTAGAGGATAACACCGGTTAGGTCTGGGTTAGGTCTGAGATTTGCGCGCATCTGGCTTATACTTTCGCCTTTTTCGCAAACTTGTTGGCCAGATCCTGGGTTTTTCCGTGTTTGAATCATGTAATAATGTGGTAACACACTGAAGCAGTCAATTAAACCTGGTTTCGATCAATATTTCAGAGGATAACACCGGTTAGGTCTGGGTTAGGTCTGGGATATGCGCGCATCTGGCTTATACTTTCGCCTTTTTCGCAAACTTGTTGGCCAGATCCTGGGTTTTTTTCGTGTTTGAATCATGTAGTAATGTGGTAACACACTGAAGCAGTCAATTAAACCTGGTTTCGATCAATATTTTAGAGGATAACACCGGTTAGGTCTGGGTTAGGTCTGGGATTTGCAAGCATCTGGCTTATACTTTCGCCCTTTTTCGCAAACTTGTTGGCCAGATCCTGGGTATTTTCCGTGTTTGAATCACGTAGTAATGTGGTAACACACTGAAGCAGTCAATTAAACCTGGTTTCGATCAATATTTTAGAGGATAACACCGGTTAGGTCTGGGTTAGGTCTGGGATATGCGCGCATCTGGCTTATACTTTCGCCTTTTTCGCAAACTTGTTGGCCAGATCCTGGGTTTTTTTCGTGTGTGAATCACGTAGTAATGTGGTAACACACTGAAGCAGTCAATTAAACCTGGTTTCGATCAATATTTCAGAGGATAACACCGGTTAGGTCTGGGTTAGGTCTGGGATATGCGCGCATCTGGCTTATACTTTCACCTTTTTCGCAAACTTGTTGGCCAGATCCTGGGCTTTTTTCGTGTTTGAATCACGTAGTAATGTGGTAACCCACTGAAGCAGTCAATTAAACCTGGTTTCGATCAATATTTTAGAGGATAACACCGGTTAGGTCTGGGATAGGTCCGGGATATGCCCGCATCTGGCTCATGATTTTGCCTTCTTCGCATACTTGTTGGCCAGATCCTGGGGTTTTTTCGTGTTTGAATCACGTAGTAATGTGGTAACAAACTGAAACAGTCAATAAAACCTGGCTTCGATCAATATTTTAGAGGATAACACCGGTTAGGTCTGGGTTAGGTCTGAGATTTGCGCGCATCTGGCTTATACTTTCGCCTTTTTCGCAAACTTGCTGGCCAGATCCTGGGTTTTTTTCGTGTTTGAATCATGTAGTAATGTGGTAACACACTGAAGCAGTCAATTAAACCTGGTTTCGATCAATATTTTAGAGGATAACACCGGTTAGGTCTGGGTTAGGTCTGGGTTATGCCCGCATCTGGCTCATGATTTTGCCTTCTTCGCATAGTTGTTGGCCAGATCCTGGGGTTTTTTCGTGTTTGAATCACGTAGTAATGTGGTAACACACTGAAGCAGTCAATTAAACCTGGTTTCGATCAATATTTTAGAGGATAACACCGGTTAGGTCTGGGTTAGGTCTGGGTTAGGTCTGGGTTATGCCCGCATCTGGCTCATGATTATGCCTTCTTCGCATACTTGTTGGCCAGATCCTGGGTTTCTTCTGGTTTGAATCACGTAGTAATGTGGTAACACACTGAAGCAGTCAATCAAACCTGGTTTCGATCAATATTTTAGAAGATAACACCGGTTAGGTCTGGCTTAGGACTGGGTTATGCCCGCATCTGGCTCATGATTTTGCCTTTTTCGCAAACTTGTTGGCCAGATCTTGGGTTTTTTTCGTGTTTGAATCACGTAGTAATGTGGTAACACACTGAAGCAGTCAATTAAACCTGGTTTCGATCAATATTTTAGAGGATAACACCGGTTAGGTCTGGGTTAGGTCTGGGTTATGCCCGCATCTGGCTCATGATTTTGCCTTCTTCGCATACTTGTTGGCCAGATCCTGGGTTTTTTTCGTGTTTGAATCACGTACTAATGTGGTAACACACTGAAGCAGTCAATTAAACCTGGTTTCGATCAATATTTTAGAGGATAACACCGGTTAGGTCTGGGTTAGGTCTGGGTTAGGTCTGGGTTATGCCCGCATCTGGCTCATGATTATGCCTTCTTCGCATACTTGTTGGCCAGATCCTGGGTTTCTTCTGGTTTGAATCACGTAGTAATGTGGTAACACACTGAAGCAGTCAATCAAACCTGGTTTCGATCAATATTTTAGAAGATAACACCGGTTAGGTCTGGCTTAGGACTGGGTTATGCCCGCATCTGGCTCATGATTTTGCCTTTTTCGCAAACTTGTTGGCCAGATCTTGGGTTTTTTTCGTGTTTGAATCACGTAGTAATGTGGTAACACACTGAAGCAGTCAATTAAACCTGGTTTCGATCAATATTTTAGAGGATAACACCGGTTAGGTCTTGGTTAGGTCTGGGTTATACCAGCATCTGGCTCATGATTTTGCCTTCTTCGCATACTTGTTGGCCAGATCCTGGGGTTTTTTCGTGTTTGAATCACGTAGGAATGTGGTAACACACTGAAGCAGTCAATTAAACCTGGTTTCGATCAATATTTCAGAGGATAACACCGGTTAGGTTTGGGTTAGGTCTGGGTTATGCCCGCATCTGGCTCATGATTTTGCCTTCTTCGCATACTTGTTGGCCAGATCTTGGGTTTTTTTCGTGTTTGAATCACGTAGTAATGTGGTAACACACTGAAGCAGTCAATTAAACCTGGTTTCGATCAATATTTTAGAGGATAACACCGGTTAGGTCTGGGTTAGGTCTGGGTTATGCCCGCATCTGGCTCATGATTTTGCCTTCTTCGCATACTTGTTGGCCAGATCCTGGGGTTTTTTCGTGTTTGAATCACGTAGGAATGTGGTAACACACTGAAGCAGTCAATTAAACCTGGTTTCGATCAATATTTTAGAGGATAACACCGGTTAGGTCTGGGTTAGGTCTGGGTTATGCCCGCATCTGGCTCATGATTTTGCCTTCTTCGCATACTTGTTGGCCAGATCCTGGGGTTTTTTCGTGTTTGAATCACGTAGGAATGTGGTAACACACTGAAGCAGTCAATTAAACCTGGTTTCGATCAATATTTCAGAGGATAACACCGGTTAGGTCTGGGTTAGGTCTGGGATATGCGTGCATCTGGCTTATACTTTCGCCTTTTTCGCAAACTTGTTGGCCAGATCCTGGGGTTTTTTCGGGTTTGAATCACGTAGTAATGTGGTACCACACAGAAACAGTCCATTAAACCTGGTTTCGATCAATATTTCAGAGGATAACACCGGTTAGGTCTGGGTTAGGTCTGGGATATGCGCGCATCTGGCTTATACTTTCACCTTTTTCGCAAACTTGTTGGCCAGATCCTGGGCTTTTTTCGTGTTTGAATCACGTAGTAATGTGGTAACCCACTGAAGCAGTCAATTAAACCTGGTTTCGATCAATATTTTAGAGGATAACACCGGTTAGGTCTGGGTTAGGTCTGAGATTTGCGCGCATCTGGCTTATACTTTCGCCATTTTCGCAAACTTGTTGGCCAGATCCTGGGTTTTTTTCGTGTTTGAATCATGTAGTAATGTGGTAACACACTGAAGCAGTCAATAAAACCTGGTTTCGATCAATATTTCAGAGGATAACACCGGTTAGGTCTGGGTTAGGTCTGGGATATGCGCGCATCTGGCTTATACTTTCACCTTTTTCGCAAACTTGTTGGCCAGATCCTGGGCTTTTTTCGTGTTTGAATCACGTAGTAATGTGGTAACCCACTGAAGCAGTCAATTAAACCTGGTTTCGATCAATATTTTAGAGGATAACACCGGTTAGGTCTGGGATAGATCCGGGATATGCCCGCATCTGGCTCATGATTTTGCCTTCTGCGCATACTTGTTGGCCAGATCCTGGGGTTTTTTCGTGTTCGAATCACGTAGTAGTGTGGTAACAAACTGAAACAGTCAATAAAACCTGGCTTCGATCAATATTTTAGAGGATAACACCGGTTAGGTCTGGGTTAGGTCTGAGATTTGCGCGCATCTGGCTTATACTTTCGCCTTTTTCGCAAACTTGCTGGCCAGATCCTGGGCTTTTTTCGTGTTTGAATCATGTAGTAATGTGGTAACACACTGAAGCAGTCAATTAAACCTGGTTTCGATCAATATTTTAGAGGATAACACCGGTTAGGTCTGGGTTAGGTCTGGGTTATGCCCGCATCTGTCTCATGATTTTGCCTTCTTCGCATAGTTGTTGGCCAGATCCTGGGGTTTTTTCGTGTTTGAATCACGTAGTAATGTGGTAACACACTGAAGCAGTCAATTAAACCTGGTTTCGATCAATATTTTAGAGGATAACACCGGTTAGGTCTGGGATAGGTCCGGGATAGGCCCGCATCTGGCTCATGATTTTGCCTTCTTCGCATACTTGTTGGCCAGATCCTGGGTTTTTTTCGTGTTTGAATCACGTAGTAATGTGGTAACACACTGAAGCAGTCAATTAAACCTGGTTTCGATCAATATTTCAGAGGATAACACCGGTTAGGTCTGGGTTAGGTCTGAGATTTGCGCGCATCTGGCTTATACTTTCGCCTTTTTCGCAAACTTGCTGGCCAGATCCTGGGCTTTTTTCGTGTTTGAATCATGTAGTAATGTGGTAACACACTGAAGCAGTCAATTAAACCTGGTTTCGATCAATATTTTAGAGGATAACACCGGTTAGGTCTGGGTTAGGTCTGGGTTATGCCCGCATCTGGCTCATGATTTTGCCTTCTTCGCATAGTTGTTGGCCAGATCCTGGGGTTTTTTCGTGTTTGAATCACGTAGTAATGTGGTAACACACTGAAGCAGTCAATTAAACCTGGTTTCGATCAATATTTTAGAGGATAACACCGGTTAGGTCTGGGATAGGTCCGGGATAGGCCCGCATCTGGCTCATGATTTTGCCTTCTTCGCATACTTGTTGGCCAGATCCTGGGTTTTTTTCGTGTTTGAATCACGTAGTAATGTGGTAACACACTGAAGCAGTCAATTAAACCTGGTTTCGACCAATATTTCAGAGGATAACACCGGTTAGGTCTGGGTTAGGTCTGGGATATGCGCGCATCTGGCTTATACTTTCGCCTTTTTCGCAAACTTGTTGGCTAGATCCTGGGTTTTTTTCCGGTTTGAATAACGCAGTAATGTGGTACCACACTGAAGCAGTCAATTAAACCTGGTTTCGATCAATATTCCAGAGGATAACACCGGTTAGGTCTGGGTTAGGTCTGGGATATGCGCGCATCTGGCTTATACTTTCACCTTTTTCGCAAACTTGTTGGCCAGATCCTGGGGTTTTTTCGTGTTTGAATCACGTAGTAATGTGGTAACCCACTGAAGCAGTCAATTAAACCTGGTTTCGATCAATATTTTAGAGGATAACACCGGTTAGGTCTGGGATAGGTCCGGGATATGCCCGCATCTGCCTCATGATTTTGCCTTCTTCGCATACTTGTTGGCCAGATCCTGGGGTTTTTTCGTGTTTGAATCACGTAGTAATGTGGTAACAAACTGAAACAGTCAATAAAACCTGGTTTCGATCAATATTTTAGAGGATAACACCGGTTAGGTCTGGGTTAGGTCTGAGATTTGCGCGCATCTGGCTTATACTTTCGCCTTTTTCGCAAACTTGTTGGCCAGATCCTGGGTTTGTCCGTGTTTGAATCATGTAATAATGTGGTAACACACTGAAGCAGTCAATTAAACCTGGTTTCGATCAATATTTCAGAGGATAACACCGGTTAGGTCTGGGTTAGGTCTGGGATATGCGCGCATCTGGCTTATACTTTCGCCTTTTTCGCAAACTTGTTGGCCAGATCCTGGGTTTTTTTCGTGTTTGAATCATGTAGTAATGTGGTAACACACTGAAGCAGTCAATTAAACCTGGTTTCGATCAATATTTTAGAGGATAACACCGGTTAGGTCTGGGTTAGGTCTGGGATTTGCAAGCATCTGGCTTATACTTTCGTCCTTTTTCGCAAACTTGTTGGCCAGATCCTGGGTATTTTCCGTGTTTGAATCACGTAGTAATGTGGTAACACACTGAAGCAGTCAATTAAACCTGGTTTCGATCAATATTTTAGAGGATAACACCGGTTAGGTCTGGGTTAGGTCTGGGATATGCGCGCATCTGGCTTATACTTTCGCCTTTTTCGCAAACTTGTTGGCCAGATCCTGGGTTTTTTTCGTGTGTGAATCACGTAGTAATGTGGTAACACACTGAAGCAGTCAATTAAACCTGGTTTCGATCAATATTTCAGAGGATAACACCGGTTAGGTCTGGGTTAGGTCTGGGATATGCGCGCATCTGGCTTATACTTTCACCTTTTTCGCAAACTTGTTGGCCAGATCCTGGGCTTTTTTCGTGTTTGATTCACGTAGTAATGTGGTAACCCACTGAAGCAGTCAATTAAACCTGGTTTCGATCAATATTTCAGAGGATAACACCGGTTAGGTCTGGGATAGGTCCGGGATATGCCCGCATCTGGCTCATGATTTTGCCTTCTTCGCATACTTGTTGGCCAGATCCTGGGGTTTTTTCGTGTTTGAATCACGTAGTAATGTGGTAACACACTGAAGCAGTCAATTAAACCTGGTTTCGATCAATATTTTAGAGGATAACACCGGTTAGGTCTGGGATAGGTCCGGGATAGGCCCGCATCTGGCTCATGATTTTGCCTTCTTCGCATACTTGTTGGCCAGATCCTGGGGTTTTTTCGTGTTTGAATCACGTAGTAATGTGGTAACAAACTGAAACAGTCAATAAAACCTGGTTTCGATCAATATTTTAGAGGATAACACCGGTTAGGTCTGGGTTAGGTCTGAGATTTGCGCGCATCTGGCTTATACTTTCGCCTTTTTCGCAAACTTGTTGGCCAGATCCTGGGTTTTTCCGTGTTTGAATCATGTAATAATGTGGTAACACACTGAAGCAGTCAATTAAACCTCGTTTCGATCAATATTTCAGAGGATAACACCGGTTAGGTCTGGGTTAGGTCTGGGATTTGCGCGCATCTGGCTTATACTTTCGCCTTTTTCGCAAACTTGTTGGCCAGATCCTGGGTATTTTCAGTGTTTGAAACACGTAGTAATGTGGTAACACACTGAAGCAGTCAATTAAACCTGGTTTCGATCAATATTTCAGAGGATAACACCGGTTAGGTCTGGGTTAGGTCTGGGATATGCGCGCATCTGGCTTATACTTTCGCCTTTTTCGCAAACTTGTTGGCCAGATCCTGGGTTTTTTTCGTGTTTGAATCATGTAGTAATGTGGTAACACACTGAAGCAGTCAATTAAACCTGGTTTCGATCAATATTTCAGAGGATAACACCGGTTAGGTCTGGGTTAGGTCTGGGATATGCGCGCATCTGGCTTATACTTTCGCCTTTTTCGCAAACTTGTTGGCCAGATCCTGGGTTTTTTTCGTGTTTGAATCACGTAGTAATGTGGTAACACACTGAAGCAGTCAATTAAACCTGGTTTCGATCAATATTTTAGAGGATAACACCAGTTAGGTCTGGGTTAGGTCTGGGATTTGCAAGCATGTGGCTTATACTTTCGCCCTTTTTCGCAAACTTGTTGGCCAGATCCTGGGTATTTTCCGTGTTTGAATCACGTAGTAATGTGGTAACACACTGAAGCAGTCAATTAAACCTTTTTTCGATCAATATTTCAGAGGATAACACCGGTTAGGTCTGGGTTAGGTCTGGGATATGCGCGCATCTGGCTTATACTTTCGCCTTTTTCGCAAACTTGTTGGCCAGATCCTGGGTTTTTTTCGTGTTTGAATCATGTAGTAATGTGGTAACACACTGAAGCAGTCAATTAAACCTGGTTTCGATCAATATTTTAGAGTATAACACCGGTTAGGTCTGGGTTAGGTCTGGGTTATGCCCGCATCTGACTCATGATTTTGCCTTCTTCGCATACTTGTTGGCCAAATCCTGGGTTTTTTTCGTGTGTGAATCACGTAGTGATGTGGTAACACACTGAAGCAGTCAATTAAACCTGGTTTCGATCAATATTTCAGAGGATAACACCGGTTAGGTCTGGGTTAGGTCAGGGATATGCGCGCATCTGGCTTATACTTTCGCCTTTTTCGCAAACTTGTTGGCCAGATCCTGGGTTTTTCCGTGTTTGAATCACGTAATAATGTGGTAACACACTGAAGCAGTCAATTAAACCTGGTTTCGATCAATATTTTAGAGGATAACACCGGTTAGGTCTGGGTTAGGTCTGGGATTTGCAAGCATCTGGCTTATACTTTCGCCCTTTTTCGCAAACTTGTTGGCCAGATCCTGGGTATTTTCCGTGTTTGAATCACGTAGTAATGTGGTAACACACTGAAGCAGTCAATTAAACCTGGTTTCGATCAATATTTTAGAGGATAACACCGGTTAGGTCTGGGTTAGGTCTGGGATATGCGCGCATCTGGCTTATACTTTCGCCTTTTTCGCAAACTTGTTGGCCAGATCCTGGGTTTTTTTCGTGTTTGAATCATGTAGTAATGTGGTAACCCACTGAAGCAGTCAATTAAACCTGGTTTCGATCAATATTTTAGAGGATAACACCGGTTAGGTCTGGGTTAGGTCTGGGATATGCGCGCATCTGGCTTATACTTTCACCTTTTTCGCAAACTTGTTGGCCAGATCCTGGGTTTTTCCGTGTTTGAATCACGTAATAATGTGGTAACACACTGAAGCAGTCAATTAAACCTGGTTTCGATCAATATTTTAGAGGATAACACCGGTTAGGTCTGGGTTAGGTCTGGGTTATGCCCGCATCTGGCTCATGATTTTGCCTTCTTCGCATACTTGTTGGCCAGATCCTGGGTATTTTCCGTGTTTGAAACACGTAGTAATGTGGTAACACACTGAAGCAGTCAATTAAACCTGGTTTCGATCAATACTTCAGAGGATAACACCGGTTAGGTCTGGGTTAGGTCTGGGATATGCGCGCATCTGGCTTATACTTTCGCCTTTTTCGCATACTTGTTGGCCAGATCCTGGGTTTTTCCGTGTTTGAATCACGTAATAATGTGGTAACACACTGAAGCAGTCAATTAAACCTGGTTTCGATCAATATTTTAGAGGATAACACCGGTTAGGTCTGGGTTAGGTCTGGGATATGCCCGCATCTGACTCATGATTTTGCCTTCTTCGCATACTTGTTGGCCAGATCCTGGGGTTTTTTCGTGTTTGAATCACGTAGTAATGTGATAACACACTGAAGCAGTCAATTAAACCTGGTTTCGATGAATATTTTAGAGGATAACACCGGTTAGGTCTGGGATAGGTCCGGGATAGGCCCGCATCTGGCTCATGATTTTGCCTTCTTCGCATACTTGTTGGCCAGATCCTGGGTTTCTTTCGTGTTTGAATCATGTAGTAATGTGGTAACCCACTGAAGCAGTCAATTAAACCTGGTTTCGATCAATATTTTAGAGGATAAGACCGGTTAGGTCTGGGTTAGGTCTGGGATATGCGCGCATCTGGCTTATACTTTCACCTTTTTCGCAAACTTGTTGGCCAGATCCTGGGTTTTTCCGTGTTTGAATCACGTAATAATGTGGTAACACACTGAAGCAGTCAATTAAACCTGGTTTCGATCAATATTTTAGAGGATAACACCGGTTAGGTCTGGGTTAGGGTCTGGGTTATGCCCGCATCTGGCTCATGATTTTGCCTTCTTCGCATACTTGTTGGCCAGATCCTGGGTATTTTCCGTGTTTGAAATACGTAGTAATGTGGTAACACACTGAAGCAGTCAATTAAACCTGGTTTCGATCAATATTTCAGAGGATAACACCGGTTAGGTCTGGGTTAGGTCTGGGATATGCGCGCATCTGGCTTATACTTTCGCCTTTTTCGCATAGTTGTTGGCCAGATCCTGGGTTTTTTTCGTGTTTGAATCATGTAGTAATGTGGTAACACACTGAAGCAGTAAATTAAACCTGGTTTCGATCAATATTTTAGAGGATAACACCGGTTAGGTCTGGGTTAGGTCTGGGTTATGCCCGCATCTGACTCATGATTTTGCCTTCTTCGCATACTTGTTGGCCAGATCCTGGGGTTTTTTCGTGTTTGAATCACGTAGTAATGTGATAACACACTGAAGCAGTCAATTAAACCTGGTTTCGATGAATATTTTAGAGGATAACACCGGTTAGGTCTGGGATAGGTCCGGGATAGGCCCGCATCTGGCTCATGATTTTGCCTTCTTCGCATACTTGTTGGCCAGATCCTGGGTTTCTTTCGTGTTTGAATCACGTAGGAATGTGGTAACACACTGAAGCAGTCAATTAAACCTGGTTTCGATCAGTATTTTAGAGGATAACACCGGTTAGGTCTGGGTTAGGTCTGGGTTATGCCCGCATCTGGCTCATGATTTTGCCTTCTTCGCATACTTGTTGGCCAGATCCTGGGTTTCTTTCGTGTTTGAATCACGTAGGAATGTGGTAACACACTGAAGCAGTCAATTAAACCTTGTTTCGATCAATATTTTAGAGGATAACGCCGGTTAGGTCTGGGTTAGGCCTGGAAATGCGCGCATCTGGCTTATACTTTCGCCTTTTTCGCAAACTTGTTGGCCAGATCCTGGGGTTTTTTCGTGTTTGAATCACGTAGTAATGTGGTAACAAACTGAAACAGTCAATAAAACCTGGTTTCGATCAATATTTTAGAGGATAACACCGGTTAGGTCTGGGTTAGGTCTGAGATTTGCACGCATCTGGCTTATACTTTCGCCTTTTTCGCAAACTTGTTGGCCAGATCCTGGGTTTTTTTCGTGCTTGAAACACGTAGTAATGTGGTAACACACTGAAGCAGTCAATTAAACCTGGTTTCGATGAATATTTTAGAGGATAACACCGGTTAGGTCTGGGTTAGGTCTGGGTTATGCCCGCATCTGACTCATTATTTTGCCTTCTTCGCATACTTGTTGGCCAGATCCTGGGGTTTTTTCGTGTTTGAATCACGTAGTAATGTGATAACACACTGAAGCAGTCAATTAAACCTGGTTTCGATGAATATTTTAGAGGATAACACCGGTTAGGTCTGGGATAGGTCCGGGATAGGCCCGCATCTGGCTCATGATTTTGCCTTCTTCGCATACTTGTTGGCCAGATCCTGGGTTTCTTTCGTGTTTGAATCACGTAGGAATGTGGTAACACACTGAAGCAGTCAATTAAACCTGGTTTCGATCAGTATTTTAGAGGATAACACCGGTTAGGTCTGGGTTAGGTCTGGGTTATGCCCGCATCTGGCTCATGATTGTGCCTTCTTCGCATACTTGTTGGCCAGATCCTGGGCTTTTTTCGTGTTTGAATCACGTAGTAATGTGGTAACACACTGAAGCAGTCTCTTAAACCTGGTTTCGATCAATATTTTAGAGGATAACACCGGTTAGGTCTGGGTTAGGTCTGGGTTATGCCCGCATCTGACTCATGATTTTGCCTTCTTCGCATACTTGTTGGCCAAATCCTGGGTTTTTTTCGTGTGTGAATCACGTAGTAATGTGGTAACACACTGAAGCAGTCAATTAAACCTGGTTTCGATCAATATTTCAGAGGATAACACCGGTTAGGTCTGGGTTAGGTCTGGGATATGCGCGCATCTGGCTTATACTTTCGCCTTTTTCGCAAACTTGTTGGCCAGATCCTGGGTTTTTCCGTGTTTGAATCACGTAATAATGTGGTAACACACTGAAGCAGTCAATTAAACCTGGTTTCGATCAATATTTTAGAGGATAACACCGGTTAGGTCTGGGTTAGGTCTGGGATTTGCAAGCATCTGGCTTATACTTTCGCCCTTTTTCGCAAACTTGTTGGCCAGATCCTGGGTATTTTCCGTGTTTGAATCACGTAGTAATGTGGTAACACACTGAAGCAGTCAATTAAACCTGGTTTCGATCAATATTTTAGAGGATAACACCGGTTAGGTCTGGGTTAGGTCTGGGATATGCGCGCATCTGGCTTATACTTTCGCCTTTTTCGCAAACTTGTTGGCCAGATCCTGGGTTTTTTTCGTGTTTGAATCATGTAGTAATGTGGTAACCCACTGAAGCAGTCAATTAAACCTGGTTTCGATCAATATTTTAGAGGATAACACCGGTTAGGTCTGGGTTAGGTCTGGGATATGCGCGCATCTGGCTTATACTTTCACCTTTTTCGCAAACTTGTTGGCCAGATCCTGGGTTTTTCCGTGTTTGAATCACGTAATAATGTGGTAACACACTGAAGCAGTCAATTAAACCTGGTTTCGATCAATATTTTAGAGGATAACACCGGTTAGGTCTGGGTTAGGTCTGGGTTATGCCCGCATCTGGCTCATGATTTTGCCTTCTTCGCATACTTGTTGGCCAGATCCTGGGTATTTTCCGTGTTTGAAACACGTAGTAATGTGGTAACACACTGAAGCAGTCAATTAAACCTGGTTTCGATCAATATTTCAGAGGATAACACCGGTTAGGTCTGGGTTAGGTCTGGGATATGCGCGCATCTGGCTTATACTTTCGCCTTTTTCGCATACTTGTTGGCCAGATCCTGGGTTTTTCCGTGTTTGAATCACGTAATAATGTGGTAACACACTGAAGCAGTCAATTAAACCTGGTTTCGATCAATATTTTAGAGGATAACACCGGTTAGGTCTGGGTTAGGTCTGGGATATGCCCGCATCTGACTCATGATTTTGCCTTCTTCGCATACTTGTTGGCCAGATCCTGGGGTTTTTTCGTGTTTGAATCACGTAGTAATGTGATAACACACTGAAGCAGTCAATTAAACCTGGTTTCGATGAATATTTTAGAGGATAACACCGGTTAGGTCTGGGATAGGTCCGGGATAGGCCCGCATCTGGCTCATGATTTTGCCTTCTTCGCATACTTGTTGGCCAGATCCTGGGTTTCTTTCGTGTTTGAATCATGTAGTAATGTGGTAACCCACTGAAGCAGTCAATTAAACCTGGTTTCGATCAATATTTTAGAGGATAACACCGGTTAGGTCTGGGTTAGGTCTGGGATATGCGCGCATCTGGCTTATACTTTCACCTTTTTCGCAAACTTGTTGGCCAGATCCTGGGTTTTTCCGTGTTTGAATCACGTAATAATGTGGTAACACACTGAAGCAGTCAATTAAACCTGGTTTCGATCAATATTTTAGAGGATAACACCGGTTAGGTCTGGGTTAGGGTCTGGGTTATGCCCGCATCTGGCTCATGATTTTGCCTTCTTCGCATACTTGTTGGCCAGATCCTGGGTATTTTCCGTGTTTGAAACACGTAGTAATGTGGTAACACACTGAAGCAGTCAATTAAACCTGGTTTCGATCAATATTTCAGAGGATAACACCGGTTAGGTCTGGGTTAGGTCTGGGATATGCGCGCATCTGGCTTATACTTTCGCCTTTTTCGCATAGTTGTTGGCCAGATCCTGGGTTTTTTTCGTGTTTGAATCATGTAGTAATGTGGTAACACACTGAAGCAGTCAATTAAACCTGGTTTCGATCAATATTTTAGAGGATAACACCGGTTAGGTCTGGGTTAGGTCTGGGTTATGCCCGCATCTGACTCATGATTTTGCCTTCTTCGCATACTTGTTGGCCAGATCCTGGGGTTTTTTCGTGTTTGAATCACGTAGTAATGTGATAACACACTGAAGCAGTCAATTAAACCTGGTTTCGATGAATATTTTAGAGGATAACACCGGTTAGGTCTGGGATAGGTCCGGGATAGGCCCGCATCTGGCTCATGATTTTGCCTTCTTCGCATACTTGTTGGCCAGATCCTGGGTTTCTTTCGTGTTTGAATCACGTAGGAATGTGGTAACACACTGAAGCAGTCAATTAAACCTGGTTTCGATCAGTATTTTAGAGGATAACACCGGTTAGGTCTGGGTTAGGTCTGGGTTATGCCCGCATCTGGCTCATGATTTTGCCTTCTTCGCATACTTGTTGGCCAGATCCTGGGCTTTTTTCGTGTTTGAATCACGTAGTAATGTGGTAACACACTGAAGCAGTCACTTAAACCTGGTTTCGATCAATATTTTAGAGGATAACACCGGTTAGGTCTGGGTTAGGTCTGGGTTATGCCCGCATCTGGCTCATGATTTTGCCTTCTTCGCATACTTGTTGGCCAGATCCTGGGTTTCTTTCGTGTTTGAATCACGTAGGAATGTGGTAACACACTGAAGCAGTCAATTAAACCTTGTTTCGATCAATATTTTAGAGGATAACGCCGGTTAGGTCTGGGTTAGGCCTGGAAATGCGCGCATCTGGCTTATACTTTCGCCTTTTTCGCAAACTTGTTGGCCAGATCCTGGGGTTTTTTCGTGTTTGAATCACGTAGTAATGTGGTAACAAACTGAAACAGTCAATAAAACCTGGTTTCGATCAATATTTTAGAGGATAACACCGGTTAGGTCTGGGTTAGGTCTGAGATTTGCACGCATCTGGCTTATACTTTCGCCTTTTTCGCAAACTTGTTTGCCAGATCCTGGGTTTTTTTCGTGTTTGAAACACGTAGTAATGTGGTAACACACTGAAGCAGTCAATTAAACCTGGTTTCGATCAATATTTCAGAGGATAACACCGGTTAGGTCTGGGTTAGGTCTGGGATATGCGCGCATCTGGCTTATACTTTCGCCTTTTTCGCATAGTTGTTGGCCAGATCCTGGGTTTTTTTCGTGTTTGAATCATGTAGTAATGTGGTAACACACTGAAGCAGTCAATTAAACCTGGTTTCGATCAATATTTTAGAGGATAACACCGGTTAGGTCTGGGTTAGGTCTGGGTTATGCCCGCATCTGACTCATGATTTTGCCTTCTTCGCATACTTGTTGGCCAGATCCTGGGGTTTTTTCGTGTTTGAATCACGTAGTAATGTGATAACACACTGAAGCAGTCAATTAAACCTGGTTTCGATGAATATTTTAGAGGATAACACCGGTTAGGTCTGGGATAGGTCCGGGATAGGCCCGCATCTGGCTCATGATTTTGCCTTCTTCGCATACTTGTTGGCCAGATCCTGGGTTTCTTTCGTGTTTGAATCACGTAGGAATGTGGTAACACACTGAAGCAGTCAATTAAACCTGGTTTCGATCAGTATTTTAGAGGATAACACCGGTTAGGTCTGGGTTAGGTCTGGGTTATGCCCGCATCTGGCTCGTGATTTTGCCTTCTTCGCATACTTGTTGGCCAGATCCTGGGCTTTTTTCGTGTTTGAATCACGTAGTAATGTGGTAACACACTGAAGCAGTCACTTAAACCTGGTTTCGATCAATATTTTAGAGGATAACACCGGTTAGGTCTGGGTTAGGTCTGGGTTATGCCCGCATCTGGCTCATGATTTTGCCTTCTTCGCATACTTGTTGGCCAGATCCTGGGTTTCTTTCGTGTTTGAATCACGTAGGAATGTGGTAACACACTGAAGCAGTCAATTAAACCTTGTTTCGATCAATATTTTAGAGGATAACGCCGGTTAGGTCTGGGTTAGGCCTGGAAATGCGCGCATCTGGCTTATACTTTCGCCTTTTTCGCAAACTTGTTGGCCAGATCCTGGGGTTTTTTCGTGTTTGAATCACGTAGTAATGTGGTAACAAACTGAAACAGTCAATAAAACCTGGTTTCGATCAATATTTTAGAGGATAACACCGGTTAGGTCTGGGTTAGGTCTGAGATTTGCACGCATCTGGCTTATACTTTCGCCTTTTTCGCAAACTTGTTGGCCAGATCCTGGGTTTTTTTCGTGTTTGAATCATGTAGTAATGTGGTAACACACTGAAGCAGTCAATTAAACCTGGTTTCGATCAATATTTTAGAGGATAACACCGGTTAGGTCTGGGTTAGGTCTGGGTTATGCCCGCATCTGGCTCATGATTTTGCCTTCTTCGCATACTTGATGGCCAGATCCTGGGCCTTTTTCGTGTTTGAATCACGTAGTAACGTGGTAACACACTGAAGCAGTCACTTAAACCTGGTTTCGATCAATATTTTAGAGGATAACACCGGTTAGGTCTGGGATAGATCCGGGATAGGCCCGCATCTGGCTCATGATTTTGCCTTCTTCGCATACTTGTTGGCCAGATAAGGGTTTTTTTCGTGTTTGAATCACGTAGTAATGTGGTAACACACTGAAGCAGTCAATTAAACCTGGTTTCGATCAATATTTCAGAGGATAACACCGGTTAGGTCTGGGTTAGGTCTGGGATATGCGCGCATCTGGCTTATACTTTCGCCTTTTTCGCAAACTTGTTGGCCAGATCCTGGGTTTTTTTCGTGTTTGAATCATGTAGTAATGTGGTAACACACTGAAGCAGTCAATTAAACCTGGTTTCGATCAATATTTTAGAGGATAACACCGGTTAGGTCTGGGTTAGGTCCGGGATAGGCCCGCATCTGGCTCATGGTTTTGCCTTCTTCGCATACTTGTTGGCCAGATCCTGGGTATTTTCCGTGTTTGAAACACGTAGTAATGTGGTAACACACTGAAGCAGTCAATTAAACCTGGTTTCGATCAATATTTCAGAGGATAACACCGGTTAGGTCTGGGTTATGTCTGGGATATGCGCGCATCTGGCTTATACTTTCGCCTTTTTCGCAAACTTGTTGGCCAGATCCTGGGTTTTTTTCGTGTTTGAATCATGTAATAATGTGGTAACACACTGAAGCAGTCAATCAAACCTGGTTTCGATCAATATTTTAGAGGATAACACCGGTTAGGTCTGGGTTAGATCGGGGTTATGCCCGCATCTGACTCATGATTTTGCCTTCTTCGCATACTTGTTGGCCAGATCCTGGGCTTTTTTCGTGTTTGAATCACGTAGTAATGTGGTAACACACTGAAGCAGTCATTTAAACCTGGTTTCGATCAATATTTTAGAGGATAACACCGGTTAGGTCTGGGATAGATCCGGGATAGGCCCGCATCTGGCTCATGATTTTGCCTTCTTCGCATACTTGTTGGCCAGATAAGGGTTTTTTTCGTGTTTGAATCACGTAGTAATGTGGTACCACACTGAAGCAGTCAATTAAACCTGGTTTCGATCAATATTTTAGAGGATAACGCCGGTTAGGTCTGGGTTAGGTCTGGGTTAGGTCTGGGTTATGCCCGCATCTGGCTCATGATTATGCCTTCTTCGCATACTTGTTGGCCAGATCCTGGGTTTCTTCTGGTTTGAATCACGTAGTAATGTGGTAACACACTGAAGCAGTCAATCAAACCTGGTTTCGATCAATATTTTAGAGGATAACACCGGTTAGGTCTGGCTTAGGACTGGGTTATGCCCGCATCTGGCTCATGATTTTGCCTTTTTCGCAAACTTGTTGGCCAGATCTTGGGTTTTTTTCGTGTTTGAATCACGTAGTAATGTGGTAACACACTGAAGCAGTCAATTAAACCTGGTTTCGATCAATATTTTAGAGGATAACACCGGTTAGGTCTTGGTTAGGTCTGGGTTATACCAGCATCTGGCTCATGATTTTGCCTTCTTCGCATACGTGTTGGCCACGTGTTGACGATAAAACTGTAAGATAAAGGATGAATTAAGTTCCAAGTCCCTAAAATTTTCCAAATCATAGATTTAAAAATGATTTAGATATTTACATGATTTTAGTGTGGGTATTTATACAAGTATGTAAATCTCTATTTATGCATAACATGTTACCCCTAAATGGGCAAGTTAATGAATTATATACATGTTAATTGTATAATAATAACCCTTTGTTCCTCATAAAAATTCACAACTGAATTGCTACCATTCTAAAAAAATCCATCCCAAAATATATTATCAAAACTAGTAATAAATTATTTGAACAAGGTGATAACAGATTTGAAATATTTAATAAAATTTAAATACCAGAGATTGATAGTATTAATAAAAGATAATATTAATACTATTTTGACACTGTTATTTGATTTTAATATTAATTATAGATACTTTGATTATTGATTTATTAAAACATAAAGTTAATGAAGTCCCAGTAGATTATAAATATTTTAAAGAGCATGAATTAGCATAGAATTTCATAAAAAATTTGATGAGTGATAGAAGTAACTTGAATAATCTGAATTTTGTAGCTTTTACTATATCTTTGGATATGGAATCACAGATTCATTTTATTAATAAAAATAGAGATAGTACTGATGATTTACTCAGGCTCGTTAAAGTAAGTGGGCCAAGTGGGAAGAATATTAAGATAGATGGATAGATATTGGTAAAAGTATACTTCTTGTCCTTATATAGGAAATCTTTAATATTACAAATAAACTCTTTCTGTAAAATCTTGAACTTATCATTATAATTTATAGAATTAAAGTCAACGCATCTAATAATGAAAGTGAACTGAAGTATTTTATAGACTTGTCAAGAACGTTTTTTGGTATATTCCTAGCAAACGACCCGTTCAACGATCGGGATGAGTTATACGTAATTCGATTCGTCTAATTCAGTATATTATTTCATTAGTATATGCATTTCATTATCTGCGGAAATTCGGTATTTTTACAAAGTAACTAAGTATTTTAAATATATTCTGACAGGTTCACAGGTGGAAACAAGTGACTGTCGTTACCTGTGTTCAAAATGCCAGCTAGTAAAATGCTAATTTGTTAACAATAACATTTGTTGAATGAAATTTCTGCTATTTCTGCAAATATCTCATTGAATAAATCACCATCTTTCTATTATATATACATTTACTAAATACATAATGGCTCAGGTATCCAATGAAGTTACTCTTATTGGAAATATAAAATATTGATAGTATTATATGTTAGAAAAAAGTGGTGTCTTCAATTTAATTCATGTAAGCATCAGTAATGAGATCTTGAAAATTGACGCTGTGATTAATTTTCAAATGGCCTCTGTGCCATTATTTCTACAACAAAATGTTGATTCATCAGTCTCTATCTACTCTACCCTTCCACAATTGCTGCGCAGTATTTTTATTTAATGTTAGTTATATAATATATCACGACATTGCTCATAATTATACGTTAGCATATATGGTAATTTTAAAACAATATCTGTAACTGAGTTTGTTTTTAGAAAACCACGTTCTTTGCTTTTCAAATATCTTTATATAATGCAATGGCTTTTAAAAACTAAGGGTATAAACATCTCACCGTAAACCGTAAATAGTTTACATTTTAAAGATCCAGAAACAGGCGCTCATACGAATAAAACAGAAACTACGTGGAAGCATAGTAAACACTTTTTGCCTGAATATTGTCGGTTAGTATTTGCAGTTCCACACGTTTTTTAATATGTTTTTCTAACATATAATACAAAATAATAAATATTATATTTTCTATTTTCAGCAAAAAAGATAATTTCATTGGGTACTTAAGCCATTACGTGTTTTATAAACCTTCCAAGCAAGGAAAGGATGATTTATTTAATCAGTTCTTAAAAGAAATTTCAGAAATTTCATTTGATGATGATTGATTCTGTAAAAAATCAAAATATACCAGACTTAGATGATAATGAAATTTAATAATAAAAACAAGTTAAGCCAACGTACTGCGTGCAATAGTAATTTACTATATATTGTAAACACTGTCAGCGGCGGGGAGACATTTTTTACTGTTGCTGCATGTACTGTCTACATACCTGGTTTTAATACTGTCCACCTGACCGACTCGTGGAAGTTCTATGCCTAAAAAAATGATTTTTATGCATCATACAAATTCTTCTACAAATTCCCATTTGACAATGTAGAATAGATCCAATTAGATAAATTATTTATAATTTTTAAAATGAACATAGCAACGATTTAATGTTAATCATTACATTACCAATCTTTCCAGATATTAGTTTAAAACCATCACCAACTTTAATATCAACCGGGTTTTGTAGATTTTTGGATTCATAAAAGTACTCATCTGTGTTTATTATGTGATCTGAGCAACCACTATCTAGTAGCCATTTAATATTTCTACTTCTTCTATTTTGCTACTTTTCATTACTTCAACCTTGAATGAATTGTAATTTCTACTGTCATCTAGACTCGAATTTCCAGCCACTTTTCTATCGTGTCTATTTTGTATATGTTTGAAAAGGTTGCCTTTTGTAATAATTATTAAAGTTTTCTGGGCAGTAACGTTGGATGTGCCCTGACTTATTA
The DNA here is from genome assembly GCF_051014445.1 of Colletes latitarsis. Classification (NCBI taxonomy): domain Eukaryota; kingdom Metazoa; phylum Arthropoda; class Insecta; order Hymenoptera; family Colletidae; genus Colletes; species Colletes latitarsis. Next base: position 97,361 of record NW_027488366.1, on the reverse strand, counting down.
CACTGACTTAACATACCGCTTCAGTAGTCGTTGCACTGCTATGCTGATTATCCTTTGAATTGAGATACTTGTTCTGATTGCGTTGTACGTGTCGAAACCTATGACCTCTAGGATTTTTAGTTAAATTTGAACTAAACGTGCGAGTGTAATTTCTGCTGTACTCAAAGTAGTAACTTTTACCGTTTCTCTTTTGATACTCTAACAGTAATTTAGATTTTACATACTCAACTGTTTTCTCCTTCGTTGGCAGTGCATCAATAATATCAACAATACGTGAGAAGTTAACGTTAATAACAGATAATTCAATTTATCCTCTTCATTCACAGTCTCACCAGTATTTTTGAGCCTATTTATATGCGTTTCAAATTCGTTAAAGAAGTCACTTGGATTTTCACCTTCTTTCATTTTTAATTCTAACAATCTTCTTTTACACAATAGCTTTACTGCACTGTTTTTAACTAGATAAATTTCGTCAAGCTTTGCAATCATATTTTTCGCAGTCGTTTCTGATATTATTAATTCTAACTGAGTGTTTGAAATACTGTTTACGATGTAACTTTTTGCTTTAATTTCCTTTTTTATTCCAATCTTCGACTCTTATTTCAGCCGGTCTTTCATCATGTAGAATAACCTCGTTACAGTCTTTCATTTCTAAAAATAAATTTAGCCTGAATTTCCAGTTCCATAAAATATTTGTAACATGAAATCGTCCTTTTTTTCACTTGCCATGCTTCAAACTTAGGTTATCTTCCTTTCACAACTAAATTTCTTTTCTTTACTGTTAACGAACAAACCACGGACCTCTGCTACCATGTTAAAATACTGTTTATATTATTTATTATAATGAATCTTGTTACAAAACAAACACACTTATTTTCCATTGTGAAAAGAAAACTTAAAAACTAAAAGAACATTCCTCGACGTGTGCTTCTCTCACAAACACACACACACACTCCTAAACACTAAAGAAACTAACGAATTTTAAGTCATATTTCTAACAATAACAGTAACAGTTTATAAAAAAATAACGAATTTCCACAGATGCATAGAAATGCATATCAATAATGTACTGAATTAGGCGAATCGAATAATGTATAACTCACCCCGATCCGTGAACGGGCCTAGCGTTTGCTAGGAATGTTCCATAACTTTTCAACAAAGTCTAAAATTTTTCCCAAGGGTTTTTGAATACCTATACACTGTATAGATATCCTGTTTCCTTCAACCGAACGACACGTGTCCCTAAAAAATATATTTATAAAGTAAGTCGGTCAAGTAGGAAGAATATTCAGATATTTAAGAATATGAATGTATTGGTAAAAATATCCATTCCTCTTACCTTTATGTCCTGTGTATTGGATAATATAGATTTACATACTTTTACCGCTGAATTCGAAATTCTGAACTAAACATAGGTACAGGACTCGTCAAAACCGTTTTTCATTCTTTTTATAGTTTTATCTGTTTTCCAAAAAACAACCAATTAAATTAAGTTGCAAGAATGCAAAAGCGATAAAACTTACAGAGGCTTTAAATGTTTACTTAAGACTTTGCCTTTTGTAAAAACCGGCGATATTGACTGTGTGTGTGTGTGTGTGTAAATCGTCGTACGTTCGTGCCCGGTGCAGTAAAACACGTGCATCGATCTAAGTTACGTACGTTCCTCACGTGCCACTTTCTCAATCTATACTTTTAAATAAAAATTTTCGATGAGGTGCATTTGTAGCTATTACGTGTAGCATCATGAGCAAACTCTTAGAAAATCACTCCTACTCCTCATTTGGACAGAATTTTTACTTTCATGATTATAGCGAAAAGTCGTTTTCCTGCTCGGGGAACACATATGTACAGGGTGTTCGGCCACCCCTGGGAAAAATTTTAATGGGGGATTCTAGATGCCAAAATACGAAAATACAGACGAAAATCAAGAATACCAATTTGTTGATAGAGGCTACGTTAAAAAGTTATTAACAATTAAACTAAAAAATTTCAAATCGTTCTGGAAAAATTGTTATCGGTTGCGGGGGTCAATTACAATCATTTTTGGTGAATACACATACCTCCGAAATCTTACCCACTTTCGAGATAAAAATTCGAGAATGTGTGAAATTTGTTCGATGGAAAAGAAAAATTTCAAATCGTTTTGGAAAAATTATCTTCGGTTGCGGGGGTTACTTACAACCATTTTGGGTGAATCGTCATATCCCCCTAATCATGCGCATTTTCGAGAAAGAAATTCAGTACGGGCGGAACTTTAAACGTTAACAACTTTTTAATAAAGCCTCCATTAACAAATTGGTATTCTTGATTTTCGTCTTACTTTGGTCTCTAGAATCCCCTGGGAGAAATTGTAATGGGAGATTCTAGAGGTTAAAGTAGAACGAAAATCAAGAATACCAATTTGTTGATGGAGTAATACGATACTAAACAAAGTTATTGACGTTTAAAGTTCCGCTCTTACTTTCGAATTTTTTTCTCGAAAATGCGCAGGATTTCGTATGTGGTATGTCTATTCACCGAAAATAATTGTAATTGACCCCCGAAACCGAAAGTAATTTTGTTCAGAACGATTTGAAATTTTCTTTTTCTTTCGTCGAAAAATTTAGGCACTGCCTGTCGATTTTTCTTAAAAATTCCTTTCTGATTTTTATTCAGTTTGTAAAATAGTTGTTTAATAATACTCTTTGTGTAGGTACCCATGAGCTCTACTCGCGAAAAAAAAACGTTTCATTGGAATATATTCACTATTCACTATATCAGTAGGAGTTGCGGGGGCTGTTTGAAAATTTGACCAGTTATATGGGATTTTTCTCACTTTACGGGGTCAAGGAACAACTTTTCCAACATCTCTACATATTCTCCATTAAAATATGCGTTGTGTTGCTGTTTGAAACATTAAAATCGTTCGATCCGGCTGTCGACCAAAAAAAAAAAATGCTTGTTACTGACCCCTGCAACGAAAACTAATTCTTCCAAGACGATTCGAAATTCTTTTTTACTTGAATTTTTTTTGTCGAAACTGAGTAGGATTTCGGGGGTACGATTCTAACTGACCTCCGCGACCAACAATAATTTTTTCAGAACGATTTGAAATTTTTTTATTTAATGTTATTAATAACTACTTTTTAACGAAACCTCAGTCGAAAAATTGATATTCTTAATTTTCGTCTTATTTTGGCTTCTAGAATCTCCCATTAAAATTTTTCCCAGGTGTGGCCAAACACCCTGTATATATTAAATCAATATTAATGAAATTACACCTTGACCGAATTCATTTCAATCCCCACACTAATACATATATTGTGTGTATGTACCATAAATGGTCGAGAATGGAGTCACCTTTCCTATACTGGTATTATTAGATGGTCGCAGGTCCTGCATAAATTTCAATTTACATAATTTTTGTTTTGAGTAAACTCATTTTACTTTTTTGTATATTATTACCTAATGCAACTCATATTTTCCAGCCATGCGATGTAGGAATATTTAGACGATTAAAAGTTGCATGGCGAAGGGTAGTGCAGGAACATAGACAAAGTACGTAGGTAGACTAAACCCATTACGAAGGTGAATTTCGCACCAATATATCATACCATATATAAATTCCATGAAGAAGGACTTTTAAATGCTTTTAAAGCTTGTGGTGGCCTATGACCGTTTAACTCAAATACAATTTACTAGACAAAACGTATTTCAGAAAGAAGAAAATAAATTAGAATTCATGTCGCCAGATGAAACTGACATCAATGACAGCAATATAGGTAGTTTTACATAGCATTCAAGAGCATATTCCAGATGATCTGAGAGGGGAACAATTTTCTTTTCTATATAGAAAATATTAAAATACAATCGGGACACAACTAAGACACAACACAAGACACAACTCGCAGAGAGAAAGCACTGCTGATGTTCAACGCAGTGCAGTTCATAGTAACAGTAAAACCAATACCAGTGTAGAAGACTAATTTAACAACGTTTCGCTAGAAGAAACTAATATATGATATACTGATCATTAATTAACTTTAATATTTCATGACAATGATGCTTTTACTTTTTTCTAATGGGAATTGTTTTGTTTCCGATGGTACTGAAATCAAACTACATTAATTCTACAACGTTACTTTACTTATTTTCTCGTAAAGACAAAGATTCTTCAGAATCTATTCTGGATAAACATTATCAACATTATCAAAAGATTGAAAAAACAACAAAGAAAAGAAAAGAAAAGAAAAGAAATATAGAAAGAGTGTGTGCAATCAAAGTTACATCAAAGACATGAAAATAGGCTCAGCTTGAAAAAATAGAAGCAATTGATAACCAGGAAAAAGAAAAACAAAGAATGAAAGAAGAACGATTAGAAAAGAAAAAAACAAGCCGAGAAATTAAAAGAAGAAAAGCTATTGAAAAAAGAAAGAAAAACAGAAAAATGAAAAGGAAAAGGAGAAAGAAAAGCAAGACGAAGAGAAGGAGAAATGTAAAACTCAAACTAAAAATAAAAATAAAGTTAAGAACGTGAAAAGAAAATAATAAATAATATTATTGTGTTGTTTTTACAGGGTGAATGTAGTAACTGAACCAGGTGGTTATGACTATGCAACATTTTTATTAGCATCTTTTTCAAACTCCACTTGGAACAACACTGTACGTATGTATGTATGGGATTATCAGGAACCGTGTTTGTTCGTTAATCGGCACACTCGTATTTATTTCGTTAAACACAGTCACACCTACTACGTACTTTTCTTCAATCTTTCTCTCTTCCGTGCTGTCTTTTCTCGCTTTCTGGGTTATTCACCCATCAGCTGTTCGGCCGTACGCTCGCCGCGTGTTGACGGCTTTTTCGGCGGTAACCGTCTTCGCTCGTGCAAGCTCGTGGACAGCGAACGATTCGCTGTACGGCCAAAAATTCGTGCGCGATTTAATAATTTTCAACTGCACGGTTCCCTACATACAGGGTGTTCGGCCATCCATGGGAAAAATTTTAATGGGGGATTCTAGAGGTAAAAATAAGACGAAAATCAAGAATACCAATTTGTTGATGGAGGCACTGTTAAAAAGTTATTAATGTTTAAAGTTCCGCTCGTACTGAATTTTTTTCTCGAAAATGCGCAAGATTTCGGGGGTATGTCTATACATAAAAAATGATTGTCACCGACCCTCGCAACTGAAAATAATTTTTCACAGAACGATTTGAAATCTTTTTTTTTCATCGAAAAATATAGGCACCCGATTAGATTTTCGGTAAGGAATTTTTTCCTCGAAAGTGCGTAGGATTTCGGGGGTATGTGTAATGACCAAAAATGATTGTAATTGACCCCTGCAACCGAAAATAATTTTTTTAGAAAAATTTTTGAAAAATTTCTTTTTCGCCGAAAAATATCAACACATACTCGAATTTTTTTCTCGAAACTGAGTAGGATTTCGAATATATGTCTATTCACTGAAAATGCTTGTAATTGACCTCCGCAGCCGAAAATAATTTTTCCGGAACGATTTGAAATTTTTGAATTTAATTGTTAATAACTTTTTAACGAAGCCTCCATCAACAAATTGGTATTCTCGATTTTCGTCTTAGTTTGGCCTCTAGAATCTCCTATTAAAATGTTTCTCAGGGCTGGCCGAACACCCTGTATACTACTATGTTGGTTTGTTCCGGTTTGAATCACGCAGTAATGTGGGCCCACAAAGAAGCAGTCAATTAAACCTGATTTCGATCAATATTTTAGAGGATAACACCGGTTAGGTCTGGGTCAGGTCTGGGTTATGCCCGCATCTGGCTCATGATTATGCCTTCTTCGCATACTTGTTGGCCAGATCCTGGGTTTTTTTCGGGTTTGAATCACGTAGTAATGTGGTACCACACAGTAACAGTCAATTAAACCTGGATTCGGTCAGTATTTTAGAGGATAACACCGGTTAGGTCTGGGTTAGGTCTGGGATGTGCGCGCATCTGGCTTATACTTTCGCCTTTTTCGCATACTTGTTGGCCAGATCCTGGGTTTTTTTCGTGTTTGAATCACGTAGTAATGTGGTACCACACTGAAGCAGTCAATTAAACCTGGTTTCGATCAATATTTTAGAGGATAACACCGGTTAGGTCTGGGTTAGGTCTGGGTTATGCCCGCATCTGGCTCATGATTTTGCCTTCTTCGCATACTTGTTGGCCAGATCCTGGGTTTTTTTCGTGTTTGAATCACGTACTAATGTGGTAACACACTGAAGCAGTCAATTAAACCTGGTTTCGATCAATATTTCAGAGGATAACACCGGTTAGGTCTGGGTTAGGTCTGGGTTATGCCCGCATCTGGCTCATGATTTTGCCTTCTTCGCATACTTGTTGGCCAGATCTTGGGTTTTTTTCGTGTTTGAATCACGTAGTAATGTGGTAACACACTGAAGCAGTCAATTAAACCTGGTTTCGATCAATATTTTAGAGGATAACACCGGTTAGGTCTGGGTTAGGTCTGGGTTATGCCCGCATCTGGCTCATGATTTTGCCTTCTTCGCATACTTGTTGGCCAGATCCTGGGGTTTTTTCGTGTTTGAATCACGTAGTAATGTGGTAACACACTGAAGCAGTCAATTAAACCTGGTTTCGATCAATATTTTAGAGGATAACACCGGTTAGGTCTGGGTTAGGTCTGGGTTATGCCCGCATCTGGCTCATGATTATGCCTTCTTCGCATACCTGTTGGCCAGATCCTGGGTTTCTTCTGGTTTGAATCACGTAGTAATGTGGTACCACACAGTAACAGTCAATTAAACCTGGATTCGGTCAGTATTTTAGAGGATAACACCGGTTAGGTCTGGGTTAGGTCTGGGATGTGCGCGCATCTGGCTTATACTTTCGCCTTTTTCGCATACTTGTTGGCCAGATCCTGGGTTTTTTTCGTGTTTGAATCACGTAGTAATGTGGTACCACACTGAAGCAGTCAATTAAACCTGGTTTCGATCAATATTTTAGAGGATAACACCGGTTAGGTCTGGGTTAGGTCTGGGTTATGCCCGCATCTGGCTCATGATTTTGCCTTCTTCGCATACTTGTTGGCCAGATCCTGGGGTTTTTTCGTGTTTGAATCACGTAGGAATGTGGTAACACACTGAAGCAGTCAATTAAACCTGGTTTCGATCAATATTTTAGAGGATAACACCGGTTAGGTCTGGGTTAGGTCTGGGTTAGGTCTGGGTTATGCCCGCATCTGGCTCATGATTATGCCTTCTTCGCATACTTGTTGGCCAGATCCTGGGTTTCTTCTGGTTTGAATCACGTAGTAATGTGGTAACACACTGAAGCAGTCAATCAAACCTGGTTTCGATCAATATTTTAGAGGATAACACCGGTTAGGTCTGGCTTAGGACTGGGTTATGCCCGCATCTGGCTCATGATTTTGCCTTTTTCGCAAACTTGTTGGCCAGATCTTGGGTTTTTTTCGTGTTTGAATCACGTAGTAATGTGGTAACACACTGAAGCAGTCAATTAAACCTGGTTTCGATCAATATTTTAGAGGATAACACCGGTTAGGTCTTGGTTAGGTCTGGGTTATACCAGCATCTGGCTCATGATTTTGCCTTCTTCGCATACGTGTTGGCCACGTGTTGACGATAAAACTGTAAGATAAAGGATGAATTAAGTTCCAAGTCCCTAAAATTTTCCAAATCATAGATTTAAAAATGATTTAGATATTTACATGATTTTAGTGTGGGTATTTATACAAGTATGTAAATCTCTATTTATGCATAACATGTTACCCCTAAATGGGCAAGTTAATGAATTATATACATGTTAATTGTATAATAATAACCCTTTGTTCCTCATAAAAATTCACAACTGAATTGCTATCATTCTAAAAAAATCCATCCCAAAATATATTATCAAAACTAGTAATAAATTATTTGAACAAGGTGATAACAGATTTGAAATATTTAATAAAATTTAAATACCAGATATTGATAGTATTAATAAAATATAATATTAATACTATTTTGACACTGTTATTTGATTTTAATATTAATTATAGATACTTTGATTATTGATTTATTAAAACATAAAGTTAATGAAGTCCCAGTAGATTATAAATATTTTAAAGGGCATGAATTAGCATAGAATTTCATAAAAAATTTGATGAGTGATAGAAGTAACTTGAATAATCTGAATTTTGTAGCTTTTACTATATCTTTGGATATGGAATCACAGATTCATTTTATTAATAAAAATAGAGATAGTACTGATGATTTACTCAGACTCGTTAAAGTAAGTGGGCCAAGTGGGAAGAATATTAAGATAGATGGATAGATATTGGTAAAAGTATACTTCTTGTCCTTATATAGGAAATCTTTAATATTACAAATAAACTCTTTCTGTAAAATCTTGAACTTATCATTATAATTTATAGAATTAAAGTCAACGCATCTAATAATGAAAGTGAACTGAAGTATTTTATAGACTTGTCAAGAACGTTTTTTGGTATATTCCTAGCAAACGACCCGTTCAACGATCGGGATGAGTTATACGTAATTCGATTCGTCTAATTCAGTATATTATTTCATTAGTATATGCATTTCATTATCTGCGGAAATTCGGTATTTTTACAAAGTAACTAAGTATTTTAAATATATTCTGACAGGTTCACAGGTGGAAACAAGTGACTGTCGTTACCTGTGTTCAAAATGCCAGCTAGTAAAATGCTAATTTGTTAACAATAACATTTGTTGAATGAAATTTCTGCTATTTCTGCAAATATCTCATTGAATAAATCACCATCTTTCTATTATATATACATTTACTAAATACATAATGGCTCAGGTATCCAATGAAGTTACTCTTATTGGAAATATAAAATATTGATAGTATTATATGTTAGAAAAAAGTGGTGTCTTCAATTTAATTCATGTAAGCATCAGTAATGAGATCTTGAAAATTGACGCTGTGATTAATTTTCAAATGGCCTCTGTGCCATTATTTCTACAACAAAATGTTGATTCATCAGTCTCTATCTACTCTACCCTTCCACAATTGCTGCGCAGTATTTTTATTTAATGTTAGTTATATAATATATCACGACATTGCTCATAATTATACGTTAGCATATATGGTAATTTTAAAACAATATCTGTAACTGAGTTTGTTTTTAGAAAACCACGTTCTTTGCTTTTCAAATATCTTTATATAATGCAATGGCTTTTAAAAACTAAGGGTATAAACATCTCACCGTAAACCGTAAATAGTTTACATTTTAAAGATCCAGAAACAGGCGCTCATACGAATAAAACAGAAACTACGTGGAAGCATAGTAAACACTTTTTGCCTGAATATTGTCGGTTAGTATTTGCAGTTCCACACGTTTTTTAATATGTTTTTCTAACATATAATACAAAATAATAAATATTATATTTTCTATTTTCAGCAAAAAAGATAATTTCATTGGGTACTTAAGCCATTACGTGTTTTATAAACCTTCCAAGCAAGGAAAGGATGATTTATTTAATCAGTTCTTAAAAGAAATTTCAGAAATTTCATTTGATGATGATTGATTCTGTAAAAAATCAAAATATACCAGACTTAGATGATAATGAAATTTAATAATAAAAACAAGTTAAGCCAACGTACTGCGTGCAATAGTAATTTACTATATATTGTAAACACTGTCAGCGGCGGGGAGACATTTTTTACTGTTGCTGCATGTACTGTCTACATACCTGGTTTTAATACTGTCCACCTGACTGACTCGTGGAAGTTCTATGCCTAAAAAAATGATTTTTATGCATCATACAAATTCTTCTACAAATTCCCATTTGACAATGTAGAATAGATCCAATTAGATAAATTATTTATAATTTTTAAAATGAACATAGCAACGATTTAATGTTAATCATTACATTACCAATCTTTCCAGATATTAGTTTAAAACCATCACCAACTTTAATATCAACCGGGTTTTGTAGATTTTTGGATTCATAAAAGTACTCATCTGTGTTTATTATGTGATCTGAGCAACCACTATCTAGTAGCCATTTAATATTTCTACTTCTTCTATTTTGCTACTTTTCATTACTTCAACCTTGAATGAATTGTAATTTCTACTGTCATCTAGACTCGAATTTCCAGCCACTTTTCTATCGTGTCTATTTTGTATATGTTTGAAAAGGTTGCCTTTTGTAATAATTATTAAAGTTTTCTGGGCAGTAACGTTGGATGTGCCCTGACTTATTACACTGACTTAACATACCGCTTCAGTAGTCGTTGCACTGCTATGCTGATTATCCTTTGAATTGAGATACTTGTTCTGATTGCGTTGTACGTGTCGAAACCTATGACCTCTAGGATTTTTAGTTAAATTTGAACTAAACGTGCGAGTGTAATTTCTGCTGTACTCAAAGTAGTAACTTTTACCGTTTCTCTTTTGATACTCTAACAGTAATTTAGATTTTACATACTCAACTGTTTTCTCCTTCGTTGGCAGTGCATCAATAATATCAACAATACGTGAGAAGTTAACGTTAATAACAGATAATTCAATTTATCCTCTTCATTCACAGTCTCACCAGTATTTTTGAGCCTATTTATATGCGTTTCAAATTCGTTAAAGAAGTCACTTGGATTTTCACCTTCTTTCATTTTTAATTCTAACAATCTTCTTTTACACAATAGCTTTACTGCACTGTTTTTAACTAGATAAATTTCGTCAAGCTTTGCAATCATATTTTTCGCAGTCGTTTCTGATATTATTAATTCTAACTGAGTGTTTGAAATACTGTTTACGATGTAACTTTTTGCTTTAATTTCCTTTTTTATTCCAATCTTCGACTCTTATTTCAGCCGGTCTTTCATCATGTAGAATAACCTCGTTACAGTCTTTCATTTCTAAAAATAAATTTAGCCTGAATTTCCAGTTCCATAAAATATTTGTAACATGAAATCGTCCTTTTTTTCACTTGCCATGCTTCAAACTTAGGTTATCTTCCTTTCACAACTAAATTTCTTTTCTTTACTGTTAACGAACAAACCACGGACCTCTGCTACCATGTTAAAATACTGTTTATATTATTTATTATAATGGATCTTGTTACAAAACAAACACACTTATTTTCCATTGTGAAAAGAAAACTTAAAAACTAAAAGAACATTCCTCGACGTGTGCTTCTCTCACAAACACACACACACACTCCTAAACACTAAAGAAACTAACGAATTTTAAGTCATATTTCTAACAATAACAGTAACAGTTTATAAAAAAATAACGAATTTCCACAGATGCATAGAAATGCATATCAATAATGTACTGAATTAGGCGAATCGAATAATGTATAACTCACCCCGATCCGTGAACGGGCCTAGCGTTTGCTAGGAATGTTCCATAACTTTTCAACAAAGTCTAAAATTTTTCCCAAGGGTTTTTGAATACCTATACACTGTATAGATATCCTGTTTCCTTCAACCGAACGACACGTGTCCCTAAAAAATATATTTATAAAGTAAGTCGGTCAAGTAGGAAGAATATTCAGATATTTAAGAATATGAATGTATTGGTAAAAATATCCATTCCTCTTACCTTTATGTCCTGTGTATTGGATAATATAGATTTACATACTTTTACCGCTGAATTCGAAATTCTGAACTAAACATAGGTACAGGACTCGTCAAAACCGTTTTTCATTCTTTTTATAGTTTTATCTGTTTTCCAAAAAACAACCAATTAAATTAAGTTGCAAGAATGCAAAAGCGATAAAACTTACAGAGGCTTTAAATGTTTACTTAAGACTTTGCCTTTTGTAAAAACCGGCGATATTGACTGTGTGTGTGTGTGTGTGTAAATCGTCGTACGTTCGTGCCCGGTGCAGTAAAACACGTGCATCGATCTAAGTTACGTACGTTCCTCACGTGCCACTTTCTCAATCTATACTTTTAAATAAAAATTTTCGATGAGGTGCATTTGTAGCTATTACGTGTAGCATCATGAGCAAACTCTTAGAAAATCACTCCTACTCCTCATTTGGACAGAATTTTTACTTTCATGATTATAGCGAAAAGTCGTTTTCCTGCTCGGGGAACACATATGTACAGGGTGTTCGGCCACCCCTGGGAAAAATTTTAATGGGGGATTCTAGATGCCAAAATACGAAAATACAGACGAAAATCAAGAATACCAATTTGTTGATAGAGGCTACGTTAAAAAGTTATTAACAATTAAACTAAAAAATTTCAAATCGTTCTGGAAAAATTGTTATCGGTTGCGGGGGTCAATTACAATCATTTTTGGTGAATACACATACCTCCGAAATCTTACCCACTTTCGAGATAAAAATTCGAGAATGTGTGAAATTTGTTCGATGGAAAAGAAAAATTTCAAATCGTTTTGGAAAAATTATCTTCGGTTGCGGGGGTTACTTACAACCATTTTGGGTGAATCGTCATATCCCCCTAATCATGCGCATTTTCGAGAAAGAAATTCAGTACGGGCGGAACTTTAAACGTTAACAACTTTTTAATAAAGCCTCCATTAACAAATTGGTATTCTTGATTTTCGTCTTACTTTGGTCTCTAGAATCCCCTGGGAGAAATTGTAATGGGAGATTCTAGAGGTTAAAGTAGAACGAAAATCAAGAATACCAATTTGTTGATGGAGTAATACGATACTAAACAAAGTTATTGACGTTTAAAGTTCCGCTCTTACTTTCGAATTTTTTTCTCGAAAATGCGCAGGATTTCGTATGTGGTATGTCTATTCACCGAAAATAATTGTAATTGACCCCCGAAACCGAAAGTAATTTTGTTCAGAACGATTTGAAATTTTCTTTTTCTTTCGTCGAAAAATTTAGGCACTGCCTGTCGATTTTTCTTAAAAATTCCTTTCTGATTTTTATTCAGTTTGTAAAATAGTTGTTTAATAATACTCTTTGTGTAGGTACCCATGAGCTCTACTCGCGAAAAAAAAACGTTTCATTGGAATATATTCACTATTCACTATATCAGTAGGAGTTGCGGGGGCTGTTTGAAAATTTGACCAGTTATATGGGATTTTTCTCACTTTACGGGGTCAAGGAACAACTTTTCCAACATCTCTACATATTCTCCATTAAAATATGCGTTGTGTTGCTGTTTGAAACATTAAAATCGTTCGATCCGGCTGTCGACCAAAAAAAAAAAATGCTTGTTACTGACCCCTGCAACGAAAACTAATTCTTCCAAGACGATTCGAAATTCTTTTTTACTTGAATTTTTTTTGTCGAAACTGAGTAGGATTTCGGGGGTACGATTCTAACTGACCTCCGCGACCAACAATAATTTTTTCAGAACGATTTGAAATTTTTTTATTTAATGTTATTAATAACTACTTTTTAACGAAACCTCAGTCGAAAAATTGATATTCTTAATTTTCGTCTTATTTTGGCTTCTAGAATCTCCCATTAAAATTTTTCCCAGGTGTGGCCAAACACCCTGTATATATTAAATCAATATTAATGAAATTACACCTTGACCGAATTCATTTCAATCCCCACACTAATACATATATTGTGTGTATGTACCATAAATGGTCGAGAATGGAGTCACCTTTCCTATACTGGTATTATTAGATGGTCGCAGGTCCTGCATAAATTTCAATTTACATAATTTTTGTTTTGAGTAAACTCATTTTACTTTTTTGTATATTATTACCTAATGCAACTCATATTTTCCAGCCATGCGATGTAGGAATATTTAGACGATTAAAAGTTGCATGGCGAAGGGTAGTGCAGGAACATAGACAAAGTACGTAGGTAGACTAAACCCATTACGAAGGTGAATTTCGCACCAATATATCATACCATATATAAATTCCATGAAGAAGGACTTTTAAATGCTTTTAAAGCTTGTGGTGGCCTATGACCGTTTAACTCAAATACAATTTACTAGACAAAACGTATTTCAGAAAGAAGAAAATAAATTAGAATTCATGTCGCCAGATGAAACTGACATCAATGACAGCAATATAGGTAGTTTTACATAGCATTCAAGAGCATATTCCAGATGATCTGAGAGGGGAACAATTTTCTTTTCTATATAGAAAATATTAAAATACAATCGGGACACAACTAAGACACAACACAAGACACAACTCGCAGAGAGAAAGCACTGCTGATGTTCAACGCAGTGCAGTTCATAGTAACAGTAAAACCAATACCAGTGTAGAAGACTAATTTAACAACGTTTCGCTAGAAGAAACTAATATATGATATACTGATCATTAATTAACTTTAATATTTCATGACAATGATGCTTTTACTTTTTTCTAATGGGAATTGTTTTGTTTCCGATGGTACTGAAATCAAACTACATTAATTCTACAACGTTACTTTACTTATTTTCTCGTAAAGACAAAGATTCTTCAGAATCTATTCTGGATAAACATTATCAACATTATCAAAAGATTGAAAAAACAACAAAGAAAAGAAAAGAAAAGAAAAGAAATATAGAAAGAGTGTGTGCAATCAAAGTTACATCAAAGACATGAAAATAGGCTCAGCTTGAAAAAATAGAAGCAATTGATAACCAGGAAAAAGAAAAACAAAGAATGAAAGAAGAACGATTAGAAAAGAAAAAAACAAGCCGAGAAATTAAAAGAAGAAAAGCTATTGAAAAAAGAAAGAAAAACAGAAAAATGAAAAGGAAAAGGAGAAAGAAAAGCAAGACGAAGAGAAGGAGAAATGTAAAACTCAAACTAAAAATAAAAATAAAGTTAAGAACGTGAAAAGAAAATAATAAATAATATTATTGTGTTGTTTTTACAGGGTGAATGTAGTAACTGAACCAGGTGGTTATGACTATGCAACATTTTTATTAGCATCTTTTTCAAACTCCACTTGGAACAACACTGTACGTATGTATGTATGGGATTATCAGGAACCGTGTTTGTTCGTTAATCGGCACACTCGTATTTATTTCGTTAAACACAGTCACACCTACTACGTACTTTTCTTCAATCTTTCTCTCTTCCGTGCTGTCTTTTCTCGCTTTCTGGGTTATTCACCCATCAGCTGTTCGGCCGTACGCTCGCCGCGTGTTGACGGCTTTTTCGGCGGTAACCGTCTTCGCTCGTGCAAGCTCGTGGACAGCGAACGATTCGCTGTACGGCCAAAAATTCGTGCGCGATTTAATAATTTTCAACTGCACGGTTCCCTACATACAGGGTGTTCGGCCATCCATGGGAAAAATTTTAATGGGGGATTCTAGAGGTAAAAATAAGACGAAAATCAAGAATACCAATTTGTTGATGGAGGCACTGTTAAAAAGTTATTAATGTTTAAAGTTCCGCTCGTACTGAATTTTTTTCTCGAAAATGCGCAAGATTTCGGGGGTATGTCTATACATAAAAAATGATTGTCACCGACCCTCGCAACTGAAAATAATTTTTCACAGAACGATTTGAAATCTTTTTTTTTCATCGAAAAATATAGGCACCCGATTAGATTTTCGGTAAGGAATTTTTTCCTCGAAAGTGCGTAGGATTTCGGGGGTATGTGTAATGACCAAAAATGATTGTAATTGACCCCTGCAACCGAAAATAATTTTTTTAGAAAAATTTTTGAAAAATTTCTTTTTCGCCGAAAAATATCAACACATACTCGAATTTTTTTCTCGAAACTGAGTAGGATTTCGAATATATGTCTATTCACTGAAAATGCTTGTAATTGACCTCCGCAGCCGAAAATAATTTTTCCGGAACGATTTGAAATTTTTGAATTTAATTGTTAATAACTTTTTAACGAAGCCTCCATCAACAAATTGGTATTCTTGATTTTCGTCTTAGTTTGGCCTCTAGAATCTCCTATTAAAATGTTTCTCAGGGCTGGCCGAACACCCTGTATACTACTATGTTGGTTTGTTCCGGTTTGAATCACGCAGTAATGTGGGCCCACAAAGAAGCAGTCAATTAAACCTGATTTCGATCAATATTTTAGAGGATAACACCGGTTAGGTCTGGGTCAGGTCTGGGTTATGCCCGCATCTGGCTCATGATTATGCCTTCTTCGCATACTTGTTGGCCAGATCCTGGGTTTTTTTCGGGTTTGAATCACGTAGTAATGTGGTACCACACAGTAACAGTCAATTAAACCTGGATTCGGTCAGTATTTTAGAGGATAACACCGGTTAGGTCTGGGTTAGGTCTGGGATGTGCGCGCATCTGGCTTATACTTTCGCCTTTTTCGCATACTTGTTGGCCAGATCCTGGGTTTTTTTCGTGTTTGAATCACGTAGTAATGTGGTACCACACTGAAGCAGTCAATTAAACCTGGTTTCGATCAATATTTTAGAGGATAACACCGGTTAGGTCTGGGTTAGGTCTGGGTTATGCCCGCATCTGGCTCATGATTTTGCCTTCTTCGCATACTTGTTGGCCAGATCCTGGGTTTTTTTCGTGTTTGAATCACGTACTAATGTGGTAACACACTGAAGCAGTCAATTAAACCTGGTTTCGATCAATATTTCAGAGGATAACACCGGTTAGGTCTGGGTTAGGTCTGGGTTATGCCCGCATCTGGCTCATGATTTTGCCTTCTTCGCATACTTGTTGGCCAGATCTTGGGTTTTTTTCGTGTTTGAATCACGTAGTAATGTGGTAACACACTGAAGCAGTCAATTAAACCTGGTTTCGATCAATATTTTAGAGGATAACACCGGTTAGGTCTGGGTTAGGTCTGGGTTATGCCCGCATCTGGCTCATGATTTTGCCTTCTTCGCATACTTGTTGGCCAGATCCTGGGGTTTTTTCGTGTTTGAATCACGTAGTAATGTGGTAACACACTGAAGCAGTCAATTAAACCTGGTTTCGATCAATATTTTAGAGGATAACACCGGTTAGGTCTGGGTTAGGTCTGGGTTATGCCCGCATCTGGCTCATGATTATGCCTTCTTCGCATACCTGTTGGCCAGATCCTGGGTTTCTTCTGGTTTGAATCACGTAGTAATGTGGTACCACACAGTAACAGTCAATTAAACCTGGATTCGGTCAGTATTTTAGAGGATAACACCGGTTAGGTCTGGGTTAGGTCTGGGATGTGCGCGCATCTGGCTTATACTTTCGCCTTTTTCGCATACTTGTTGGCCAGATCCTGGGTTTTTTTCGTGTTTGAATCACGTAGTAATGTGGTACCACACTGAAGCAGTCAATTAAACCTGGTTTCGATCAATATTTTAGAGGATAACACCGGTTAGGTCTGGGTTAGGTCTGGGTTATGCCCGCATCTGGCTCATGATTTTGCCTTCTTCGCATACTTGTTGGCCAGATCCTGGGGTTTTTTCGTGTTTGAATCACGTAGGAATGTGGTAACACACTGAAGCAGTCAATTAAACCTGGTTTCGATCAATATTTTAGAGGATAACACCGGTTAGGTCTGGGTTAGGTCTGGGTTAGGTCTGGGTTATGCCCGCATCTGGCTCATGATTATGCCTTCTTCGCATACTTGTTGGCCAGATCCTGGGTTTCTTCTGGTTTGAATCACGTAGTAATGTGGTAACACACTGAAGCAGTCAATCAAACCTGGTTTCGATCAATATTTTAGAGGATAACACCGGTTAGGTCTGGCTTAGGACTGGGTTATGCCCGCATCTGGCTCATGATTTTGCCTTTTTCGCAAACTTGTTGGCCAGATCTTGGGTTTTTTTCGTGTTTGAATCACGTAGTAATGTGGTAACACACTGAAGCAGTCAATTAAACCTGGTTTCGATCAATATTTTAGAGGATAACACCGGTTAGGTCTTGGTTAGGTCTGGGTTATACCAGCATCTGGCTCATGATTTTGCCTTCTTCGCATACGTGTTGGCCACGTGTTGACGATAAAACTGTAAGATAAAGGATGAATTAAGTTCCAAGTCCCTAAAATTTTCCAAATCATAGATTTAAAAATGATTTAGATATTTACATGATTTTAGTGTGGGTATTTATACAAGTATGTAAATCTCTATTTATGCATAACATGTTACCCCTAAATGGGCAAGTTAATGAATTATATACATGTTAATTGTATAATAATAACCCTTTGTTCCTCATAAAAATTCACAACTGAATTGCTATCATTCTAAAAAAATCCATCCCAAAATATATTATCAAAACTAGTAATAAATTATTTGAACAAGGTGATAACAGATTTGAAATATTTAATAAAATTTAAATACCAGATATTGATAGTATTAATAAAATATAATATTAATACTATTTTGACACTGTTATTTGATTTTAATATTAATTATAGATACTTTGATTATTGATTTATTAAAACATAAAGTTAATGAAGTCCCAGTAGATTATAAATATTTTAAAGGGCATGAATTAGCATAGAATTTCATAAAAAATTTGATGAGTGATAGAAGTAACTTGAATAATCTGAATTTTGTAGCTTTTACTATATCTTTGGATATGGAATCACAGATTCATTTTATTAATAAAAATAGAGATAGTACTGATGATTTACTCAGACTCGTTAAAGTAAGTGGGCCAAGTGGGAAGAATATTAAGATAGATGGATAGATATTGGTAAAAGTATACTTCTTGTCCTTATATAGGAAATCTTTAATATTACAAATAAACTCTTTCTGTAAAATCTTGAACTTATCATTATAATTTATAGAATTAAAGTCAACGCATCTAATAATGAAAGTGAACTGAAGTATTTTATAGACTTGTCAAGAACGTTTTTTGGTATATTCCTAGCAAACGACCCGTTCAACGATCGGGATGAGTTATACGTAATTCGATTCGTCTAATTCAGTATATTATTTCATTAGTATATGCATTTCATTATCTGCGGAAATTCGGTATTTTTACAAAGTAACTAAGTATTTTAAATATATTCTGACA
The DNA here is from genome assembly GCF_051014445.1 of Colletes latitarsis. Taxonomy (NCBI): domain Eukaryota; kingdom Metazoa; phylum Arthropoda; class Insecta; order Hymenoptera; family Colletidae; genus Colletes; species Colletes latitarsis. The sequence continues at coordinate 78,528 of NW_027488366.1, read as the reverse complement.
GGTTCACAGGTGGAAACAAGTGACTGTCGTTACCTGTGTTCAAAATGCCAGCTAGTAAAATGCTAATTTGTTAACAATAACATTTGTTGAATGAAATTTCTGCTATTTCTGCAAATATCTCATTGAATAAATCACCATCTTTCTATTATATATACATTTACTAAATACATAATGGCTCAGGTATCCAATGAAGTTACTCTTATTGGAAATATAAAATATTGATAGTATTATATGTTAGAAAAAAGTGGTGTCTTCAATTTAATTCATGTAAGCATCAGTAATGAGATCTTGAAAATTGACGCTGTGATTAATTTTCAAATGGCCTCTGTGCCATTATTTCTACAACAAAATGTTGATTCATCAGTCTCTATCTACTCTACCCTTCCACAATTGCTGCGCAGTATTTTTATTTAATGTTAGTTATATAATATATCACGACATTGCTCATAATTATACGTTAGCATATATGGTAATTTTAAAACAATATCTGTAACTGAGTTTGTTTTTAGAAAACCACGTTCTTTGCTTTTCAAATATCTTTATATAATGCAATGGCTTTTAAAAACTAAGGGTATAAACATCTCACCGTAAACCGTAAATAGTTTACATTTTAAAGATCCAGAAACAGGCGCTCATACGAATAAAACAGAAACTACGTGGAAGCATAGTAAACACTTTTTGCCTGAATATTGTCGGTTAGTATTTGCAGTTCCACACGTTTTTTAATATGTTTTTCTAACATATAATACAAAATAATAAATATTATATTTTCTATTTTCAGCAAAAAAGATAATTTCATTGGGTACTTAAGCCATTACGTGTTTTATAAACCTTCCAAGCAAGGAAAGGATGATTTATTTAATCAGTTCTTAAAAGAAATTTCAGAAATTTCATTTGATGATGATTGATTCTGTAAAAAATCAAAATATACCAGACTTAGATGATAATGAAATTTAATAATAAAAACAAGTTAAGCCAACGTACTGCGTGCAATAGTAATTTACTATATATTGTAAACACTGTCAGCGGCGGGGAGACATTTTTTACTGTTGCTGCATGTACTGTCTACATACCTGGTTTTAATACTGTCCACCTGACCGACTCGTGGAAGTTCTATGCCTAAAAAAATGATTTTTATGCATCATACAAATTCTTCTACAAATTCCCATTTGACAATGTAGAATAGATCCAATTAGATAAATTATTTATAATTTTTAAAATGAACATAGCAACGATTTAATGTTAATCATTACATTACCAATCTTTCCAGATATTAGTTTAAAACCATCACCAACTTTAATATCAACCGGGTTTTGTAGATTTTTGGATTCATAAAAGTACTCATCTGTGTTTATTATGTGATCTGAGCAACCACTATCTAGTAGCCATTTAATATTTCTACTTCTTCTATTTTGCTACTTTTCATTACTTCAACCTTGAATGAATTGTAATTTCTACTGTCATCTAGACTCGAATTTCCAGCCACTTTTCTATCGTGTCTATTTTGTATATGTTTGAAAAGGTTGCCTTTTGTAATAATTATTAAAGTTTTCTGGGCAGTAACGTTGGATGTGCCCTGACTTATTACACTGACTTAACATACCGCTTCAGTAGTCGTTGCACTGCTATGCTGATTATCCTTTGAATTGAGATACTTGTTCTGATTGCGTTGTACGTGTCGAAACCTATGACCTCTAGGATTTTTAGTTAAATTTGAACTAAACGTGCGAGTGTAATTTCTGCTGTACTCAAAGTAGTAACTTTTACCGTTTCTCTTTTGATACTCTAACAGTAATTTAGATTTTACATACTCAACTGTTTTCTCCTTCGTTGGCAGTGCATCAATAATATCAACAATACGTGAGAAGTTAACGTTAATAACAGATAATTCAATTTATCCTCTTCATTCACAGTCTCACCAGTATTTTTGAGCCTATTTATATGCGTTTCAAATTCGTTAAAGAAGTCACTTGGATTTTCACCTTCTTTCATTTTTAATTCTAACAATCTTCTTTTACACAATAGCTTTACTGCACTGTTTTTAACTAGATAAATTTCGTCAAGCTTTGCAATCATATTTTTCGCAGTCGTTTCTGATATTATTAATTCTAACTGAGTGTTTGAAATACTGTTTACGATGTAACTTTTTGCTTTAATTTCCTTTTTTATTCCAATCTTCGACTCTTATTTCAGCCGGTCTTTCATCATGTAGAATAACCTCGTTACAGTCTTTCATTTCTAAAAATAAATTTAGCCTGAATTTCCAGTTCCATAAAATATTTGTAACATGAAATCGTCCTTTTTTTCACTTGCCATGCTTCAAACTTAGGTTATCTTCCTTTCACAACTAAATTTCTTTTCTTTACTGTTAACGAACAAACCACGGACCTCTGCTACCATGTTAAAATACTGTTTATATTATTTATTATAATGAATCTTGTTACAAAACAAACACACTTATTTTCCATTGTGAAAAGAAAACTTAAAAACTAAAAGAACATTCCTCGACGTGTGCTTCTCTCACAAACACACACACACACTCCTAAACACTAAAGAAACTAACGAATTTTAAGTCATATTTCTAACAATAACAGTAACAGTTTATAAAAAAATAACGAATTTCCACAGATGCATAGAAATGCATATCAATAATGTACTGAATTAGGCGAATCGAATAATGTATAACTCACCCCGATCCGTGAACGGGCCTAGCGTTTGCTAGGAATGTTCCATAACTTTTCAACAAAGTCTAAAATTTTTCCCAAGGGTTTTTGAATACCTATACACTGTATAGATATCCTGTTTCCTTCAACCGAACGACACGTGTCCCTAAAAAATATATTTATAAAGTAAGTCGGTCAAGTAGGAAGAATATTCAGATATTTAAGAATATGAATGTATTGGTAAAAATATCCATTCCTCTTACCTTTATGTCCTGTGTATTGGATAATATAGATTTACATACTTTTACCGCTGAATTCGAAATTCTGAACTAAACATAGGTACAGGACTCGTCAAAACCGTTTTTCATTCTTTTTATAGTTTTATCTGTTTTCCAAAAAACAACCAATTAAATTAAGTTGCAAGAATGCAAAAGCGATAAAACTTACAGAGGCTTTAAATGTTTACTTAAGACTTTGCCTTTTGTAAAAACCGGCGATATTGACTGTGTGTGTGTGTGTGTGTAAATCGTCGTACGTTCGTGCCCGGTGCAGTAAAACACGTGCATCGATCTAAGTTACGTACGTTCCTCACGTGCCACTTTCTCAATCTATACTTTTAAATAAAAATTTTCGATGAGGTGCATTTGTAGCTATTACGTGTAGCATCATGAGCAAACTCTTAGAAAATCACTCCTACTCCTCATTTGGACAGAATTTTTACTTTCATGATTATAGCGAAAAGTCGTTTTCCTGCTCGGGGAACACATATGTACAGGGTGTTCGGCCACCCCTGGGAAAAATTTTAATGGGGGATTCTAGATGCCAAAATACGAAAATACAGACGAAAATCAAGAATACCAATTTGTTGATAGAGGCTACGTTAAAAAGTTATTAACAATTAAACTAAAAAATTTCAAATCGTTCTGGAAAAATTGTTATCGGTTGCGGGGGTCAATTACAATCATTTTTGGTGAATACACATACCTCCGAAATCTTACCCACTTTCGAGATAAAAATTCGAGAATGTGTGAAATTTGTTCGATGGAAAAGAAAAATTTCAAATCGTTTTGGAAAAATTATCTTCGGTTGCGGGGGTTACTTACAACCATTTTGGGTGAATCGTCATATCCCCCTAATCATGCGCATTTTCGAGAAAGAAATTCAGTACGGGCGGAACTTTAAACGTTAACAACTTTTTAATAAAGCCTCCATTAACAAATTGGTATTCTTGATTTTCGTCTTACTTTGGTCTCTAGAATCCCCTGGGAGAAATTGTAATGGGAGATTCTAGAGGTTAAAGTAGAACGAAAATCAAGAATACCAATTTGTTGATGGAGTAATACGATACTAAACAAAGTTATTGACGTTTAAAGTTCCGCTCTTACTTTCGAATTTTTTTCTCGAAAATGCGCAGGATTTCGTATGTGGTATGTCTATTCACCGAAAATAATTGTAATTGACCCCCGAAACCGAAAGTAATTTTGTTCAGAACGATTTGAAATTTTCTTTTTCTTTCGTCGAAAAATTTAGGCACTGCCTGTCGATTTTTCTTAAAAATTCCTTTCTGATTTTTATTCAGTTTGTAAAATAGTTGTTTAATAATACTCTTTGTGTAGGTACCCATGAGCTCTACTCGCGAAAAAAAAACGTTTCATTGGAATATATTCACTATTCACTATATCAGTAGGAGTTGCGGGGGCTGTTTGAAAATTTGACCAGTTATATGGGATTTTTCTCACTTTACGGGGTCAAGGAACAACTTTTCCAACATCTCTACATATTCTCCATTAAAATATGCGTTGTGTTGCTGTTTGAAACATTAAAATCGTTCGATCCGGCTGTCGACCAAAAAAAAAAAATGCTTGTTACTGACCCCTGCAACGAAAACTAATTCTTCCAAGACGATTCGAAATTCTTTTTTACTTGAATTTTTTTTGTCGAAACTGAGTAGGATTTCGGGGGTACGATTCTAACTGACCTCCGCGACCAACAATAATTTTTTCAGAACGATTTGAAATTTTTTTATTTAATGTTATTAATAACTACTTTTTAACGAAACCTCAGTCGAAAAATTGATATTCTTAATTTTCGTCTTATTTTGGCTTCTAGAATCTCCCATTAAAATTTTTCCCAGGTGTGGCCAAACACCCTGTATATATTAAATCAATATTAATGAAATTACACCTTGACCGAATTCATTTCAATCCCCACACTAATACATATATTGTGTGTATGTACCATAAATGGTCGAGAATGGAGTCACCTTTCCTATACTGGTATTATTAGATGGTCGCAGGTCCTGCATAAATTTCAATTTACATAATTTTTGTTTTGAGTAAACTCATTTTACTTTTTTGTATATTATTACCTAATGCAACTCATATTTTCCAGCCATGCGATGTAGGAATATTTAGACGATTAAAAGTTGCATGGCGAAGGGTAGTGCAGGAACATAGACAAAGTACGTAGGTAGACTAAACCCATTACGAAGGTGAATTTCGCACCAATATATCATACCATATATAAATTCCATGAAGAAGGACTTTTAAATGCTTTTAAAGCTTGTGGTGGCCTATGACCGTTTAACTCAAATACAATTTACTAGACAAAACGTATTTCAGAAAGAAGAAAATAAATTAGAATTCATGTCGCCAGATGAAACTGACATCAATGACAGCAATATAGGTAGTTTTACATAGCATTCAAGAGCATATTCCAGATGATCTGAGAGGGGAACAATTTTCTTTTCTATATAGAAAATATTAAAATACAATCGGGACACAACTAAGACACAACACAAGACACAACTCGCAGAGAGAAAGCACCGCTGATGTTCAACGCAGTGCAGTTCATAGTAACAGTAAAACCAATACCAGTGTAGAAGACTAATTTAACAACGTTTCGCTAGAAGAAACTAATATATGATATACTGATCATTAATTAACTTTAATATTTCATGACAATGATGCTTTTACTTTTTTCTAATGGGAATTGTTTTGTTTCCGATGGTACTGAAATCAAACTACATTAATTCTACAACGTTACTTTACTTATTTTCTCGTAAAGACAAAGATTCTTCAGAATCTATTCTGGATAAACATTATCAACATTATCAAAAGATTGAAAAAACAACAAAGAAAAGAAAAGAAAAGAAAAGAAAAGAAATATAGAAAGAGTGTGTGCAATCAAAGTTACATCAAAGACATGAAAATAGGCTCAGCTTGAAAAAATAGAAGCAATTGATAACCAGGAAAAAGAAAAACAAAGAATGAAAGAAGAACGATTAGAAAAGAAAAAAACAAGCCGAGAAATTAAAAGAAGAAAAGCTATTGAAAAAAGAAAGAAAAACAGAAAAATGAAAAGGAAAAGGAGAAAGAAAAGCAAGACGAAGAGAAGGAGAAATGTAAAACTCAAACTAAAAATAAAAATAAAGTTAAGAACGTGAAAAGAAAATAGTAAATAATATTATTGTGTTGTTTTTACAGGGTGAATGTAGTAACTGAACCAGGTGGTTATGACTATGCAACATTTTTATTAGCATCTTTTTCAAACTCCACTTGGAACAACACTGTACGTATGTATGTATGGGATTATCAGGAACCGTGTTTGTTCGTTAATCGGCACACTCGTATTTATTTCGTTAAACACAGTCACACCTACTACGTACTTTTCTTCAATCTTTCTCTCTTCCGTGCTGTCTTTTCTCGCTTTCTGGGTTATTCACCCATCAGCTGTTCGGCCGTACGCTCGCCGCGTGTTGACGGCTTTTTCGGCGGTAACCGTCTTCGCTCGTGCAAGCTCGTGGACAGCGAACGATTCGCTGTACGGCCAAAAATTCGTGCGCGATTTAATAATTTTCAACTGCACGGTTCCCTACATACAGGGTGTTCGGCCATCCATGGGAAAAATTTTAATGGGGGATTCTAGAGGTAAAAATAAGACGAAAATCAAGAATACCAATTTGTTGATGGAGGCACTGTTAAAAAGTTATTAATGTTTAAAGTTCCGCTCGTACTGAATTTTTTTCTCGAAAATGCGCAAGATTTCGGGGGTATGTCTATACATAAAAAATGATTGTCACCGACCCTCGCAACTGAAAATAATTTTTCACAGAACGATTTGAAATCTTTTTTTTTCATCGAAAAATATAGGCACCCGATTAGATTTTCGGTAAGGAATTTTTTCCTCGAAAGTGCGTAGGATTTCGGGGGTATGTGTAATGACCAAAAATGATTGTAATTGACCCCTGCAACCGAAAATAATTTTTTTAGAAAAATTTTTGAAAAATTTCTTTTTCGCCGAAAAATATCAACACATACTCGAATTTTTTTCTCGAAACTGAGTAGGATTTCGAATATATGTCTATTCACTGAAAATGCTTGTAATTGACCTCCGCAGCCGAAAATAATTTTTCCGGAACGATTTGAAATTTTTGAATTTAATTGTTAATAACTTTTTAACGAAGCCTCCATCAACAAATTGGTATTCTTGATTTTCGTCTTAGTTTGGCCTCTAGAATCTCCTATTAAAATGTTTCTCAGGGCTGGCCGAACACCCTGTATACTACTATGTTGGTTTGTTCCGGTTTGAATCACGCAGTAATGTGGGCCCACAAAGAAGCAGTCAATTAAACCTGATTTCGATCAATATTTTAGAGGATAACACCGGTTAGGTCTGGGTCAGGTCTGGGTTATGCCCGCATCTGGCTCATGATTATGCCTTCTTCGCATACTTGTTGGCCAGATCCTGGGTTTTTTTCGGGTTTGAATCACGTAGTAATGTGGTACCACACAGTAACAGTCAATTAAACCTGGATTCGGCCAGTATTTTAGAGGATAACACCGGTTAGGTCTGGGTTAGGTCTGGGATATGCCCGCATCTGGCTCATGATTTTGCCTTCTTCGCATACTTGTTGGCCAGATCCTGGGTTTTTTTCGTGTTTGAATCACGTAGTAATGTGGTAACACACTGAAGCAGTCAATTAAACCTGGTTTCGATCAATATTTTAGAGGATCACACCGGTTAGGTCTGGGTTAGGTCTGGGTTATGCCCGCATCTGGCTCATGATTATGCCTTCTTCGCATACCTGTTGGCCAGATCCTGGGTTTCTTCTGGTTTGAATCACGTAGTAATGTGGTACCACACAGTAACAGTCAATTAAACCTGGATTCGGTCAGTATTTTAGAGGATAACACCGGTTAGGTCTGGGTTAGGTCTGGGATGTGCGCGCATCTGGCTTATACTTTCGCCTTTTTCGCATACTTGTTGGCCAGATCCTGGGTTTTTTTCGTGTTTGAATCACGTAGTAATGTGGTACCACACTGAAGCAGTCAATTAAACCTGGTTTCGATCAATATTTTAGAGGATAACACCGGTTAGGTCTGGGTTAGGTCTGGGTTATGCCCGCATCTGGCTCATGATTTTGCCTTCTTCGCATACTTGTTGGCCAGATCCTGGGTTTTTTTCGTGTTTGAATCACGTACTAATGTGGTAACACACTGAAGCAGTCAATTAAACCTGGTTTCGATCAATATTTTAGAGGATAACACCGGTTAGGTCTGGGTTAGGTCTGGGTTATGCCCGCATCTGGCTCATGATTATGCCTTCTTCGCATACTTGTTGGCCAGATCCTGGGTTTCTTCTGGTTTGAATCACGTAGTAATGTGGTAACACACTGAAGCAGTCAATCAAACCTGGTTTCGATCAATATTTTAGAGGATAACACCGGTTAGGTCTGGCTTAGGACTGGGTTATGCCCGCATCTGGCTCATGATTTTGCCTTTTTCGCAAACTTGTTGGCCAGATCTTGGGTTTTTTTCGTGTTTGAATCACGTAGTAATGTGGTAACACACTGAAGCAGTCAATTAAACCTGGTTTCGATCAATATTTTAGAGGATAACACCGGTTAGGTCTTGGTTAGGTCTGGGTTATACCAGCATCTGGCTCATGATTTTGCCTTCTTCGCATACGTGTTGGCCACGTGTTGACGATAAAACTGTAAGATAAAGGATGAATTAAGTTCCAAGTCCCTAAAATTTTCCAAATCATAGATTTAAAAATGATTTAGATATTTACATGATTTTAGTGTGGGTATTTATACAAGTATGTAAATCTCTATTTATGCATAACATGTTACCCCTAAATGGGCAAGTTAATGAATTATATACATGTTAATTGTATAATAATAACCCTTTGTTCCTCATAAAAATTCACAACTGAATTGCTATCATTCTAAAAAAATCCATCCCAAAATATATTATCAAAACTAGTAATAAATTATTTGAACAAGGTGATAACAGATTTGAAATATTTAATAAAATTTAAATACCAGATATTGATAGTATTAATAAAATATAATATTAATACTATTTTGACACTGTTATTTGATTTTAATATTAATTATAGATACTTTGATTATTGATTTATTAAAACATAAAGTTAATGAAGTCCCAGTAGATTATAAATATTTTAAAGAGCATGAATTAGCATAGAATTTCATAAAAAATTTGATGAGTGATAGAAGTAACTTGAATAATCTGAATTTTGTAGCTTTTACTATATCTTTGGATATGGAATCACAGATTCATTTTATTAATAAAAATAGAGATAGTACTGATGATTTACTCAGACTCGTTAAAGTATGTGGGCCAAGTGGGAAGAATATTAAGATAGATGGATAGATATTGGTAAAAGTATACTTCTTGTCCTTATATAGGAAATCTTTAATATTACAAATAAACTCTTTCTGTAAAATCTTGAACTTATCATTATAATTTATAGAATTAAAGTCAACGCATCTAATAATGAAAGTGAACTGAAGTATTTTATAGACTTGTCAAGAACGTTTTTTGGTATATTCCTAGCAAACGACCCGTTCAACGATCGGGATGAGTTATACGTAATTCGATTCGTCTAATTCAGTATATTATTTCATTAGTATATGCATTTCATTATCTGCGGAAATTCGGTATTTTTACAAAGTAACTAAGTATTTTAAATATATTCTGACAGGTTCACAGGTGGAAACAAGTGACTGTCGTTACCTGTGTTCAAAATGCCAGCTAGTAAAATGCTAATTTGTTAACAATAACATTTGTTGAATGAAATTTCTGCTATTTCTGCAAATATCTCATTGAATAAATCACCATCTTTCTATTATATATACATTTACTAAATACATAATGGCTCAGGTATCCAATGAAGTTACTCTTATTGGAAATATAAAATATTGATAGTATTATATGTTAGAAAAAAGTGGTGTCTTCAATTTAATTCATGTAAGCATCAGTAATGAGATCTTGAAAATTGACGCTGTGATTAATTTTCAAATGGCCTCTGTGCCATTATTTCTACAACAAAATGTTGATTCATCAGTCTCTATCTACTCTACCCTTCCACAATTGCTGCGCAGTATTTTTATTTAATGTTAGTTATATAATATATCACGACATTGCTCATAATTATACGTTAGCATATATGGTAATTTTAAAACAATATCTGTAACTGAGTTTGTTTTTAGAAAACCACGTTCTTTGCTTTTCAAATATCTTTATATAATGCAATGGCTTTTAAAAACTAAGGGTATAAACATCTCACCGTAAACCGTAAATAGTTTACATTTTAAAGATCCAGAAACAGGCGCTCATACGAATAAAACAGAAACTACGTGGAAGCATAGTAAACACTTTTTGCCTGAATATTGTCGGTTAGTATTTGCAGTTCCACACGTTTTTTAATATGTTTTTCTAACATATAATACAAAATAATAAATATTATATTTTCTATTTTCAGCAAAAAAGATAATTTCATTGGGTACTTAAGCCATTACGTGTTTTATAAACCTTCCAAGCAAGGAAAGGATGATTTATTTAATCAGTTCTTAAAAGAAATTTCAGAAATTTCATTTGATGATGATTGATTCTGTAAAAAATCAAAATATACCAGACTTAGATGATAATGAAATTTAATAATAAAAACAAGTTAAGCCAACGTACTGCGTGCAATAGTAATTTACTATATATTGTAAACACTGTCAGCGGCGGGGAGACATTTTTTACTGTTGCTGCATGTACTGTCTACATACCTGGTTTTAATACTGTCCACCTGACCGACTCGTGGAAGTTCTATGCCTAAAAAAATGATTTTTATGCATCATACAAATTCTTCTACAAATTCCCATTTGACAATGTAGAATAGATCCAATTAGATAAATTATTTATAATTTTTAAAATGAACATAGCAACGATTTAATGTTAATCATTACATTACCAATCTTTCCAGATATTAGTTTAAAACCATCACCAACTTTAATATCAACCGGGTTTTGTAGATTTTTGGATTCATAAAAGTACTCATCTGTGTTTATTATGTGATCTGAGCAACCACTATCTAGTAGCCATTTAATATTTCTACTTCTTCTATTTTGCTACTTTTCATTACTTCAACCTTGAATGAATTGTAATTTCTACTGTCATCTAGACTCGAATTTCCAGCCACTTTTCTATCGTGTCTATTTTGTATATGTTTGAAAAGGTTGCCTTTTGTAATAATTATTAAAGTTTTCTGGGCAGTAACGTTGGATGTGCCCTGACTTATTACACTGACTTAACATACCGCTTCAGTAGTCGTTGCACTGCTATGCTGATTATCCTTTGAATTGAGATACTTGTTCTGATTGCGTTGTACGTGTCGAAACCTATGACCTCTAGGATTTTTAGTTAAATTTGAACTAAACGTGCGAGTGTAATTTCTGCTGTACTCAAAGTAGTAACTTTTACCGTTTCTCTTTTGATACTCTAACAGTAATTTAGATTTTACATACTCAACTGTTTTCTCCTTCGTTGGCAGTGCATCAATAATATCAACAATACGTGAGAAGTTAACGTTAATAACAGATAATTCAATTTATCCTCTTCATTCACAGTCTCACCAGTATTTTTGAGCCTATTTATATGCGTTTCAAATTCGTTAAAGAAGTCACTTGGATTTTCACCTTCTTTCATTTTTAATTCTAACAATCTTCTTTTACACAATAGCTTTACTGCACTGTTTTTAACTAGATAAATTTCGTCAAGCTTTGCAATCATATTTTTCGCAGTCGTTTCTGATATTATTAATTCTAACTGAGTGTTTGAAATACTGTTTACGATGTAACTTTTTGCTTTAATTTCCTTTTTTATTCCAATCTTCGACTCTTATTTCAGCCGGTCTTTCATCATGTAGAATAACCTCGTTACAGTCTTTCATTTCTAAAAATAAATTTAGCCTGAATTTCCAGTTCCATAAAATATTTGTAACATGAAATCGTCCTTTTTTTCACTTGCCATGCTTCAAACTTAGGTTATCTTCCTTTCACAACTAAATTTCTTTTCTTTACTGTTAACGAACAAACCACGGACCTCTGCTACCATGTTAAAATACTGTTTATATTATTTATTATAATGAATCTTGTTACAAAACAAACACACTTATTTTCCATTGTGAAAAGAAAACTTAAAAACTAAAAGAACATTCCTCGACGTGTGCTTCTCTCACAAACACACACACACACTCCTAAACACTAAAGAAACTAACGAATTTTAAGTCATATTTCTAACAATAACAGTAACAGTTTATAAAAAAATAACGAATTTCCACAGATGCATAGAAATGCATATCAATAATGTACTGAATTAGGCGAATCGAATAATGTATAACTCACCCCGATCCGTGAACGGGCCTAGCGTTTGCTAGGAATGTTCCATAACTTTTCAACAAAGTCTAAAATTTTTCCCAAGGGTTTTTGAATACCTATACACTGTATAGATATCCTGTTTCCTTCAACCGAACGACACGTGTCCCTAAAAAATATATTTATAAAGTAAGTCGGTCAAGTAGGAAGAATATTCAGATATTTAAGAATATGAATGTATTGGTAAAAATATCCATTCCTCTTACCTTTATGTCCTGTGTATTGGATAATATAGATTTACATACTTTTACCGCTGAATTCGAAATTCTGAACTAAACATAGGTACAGGACTCGTCAAAACCGTTTTTCATTCTTTTTATAGTTTTATCTGTTTTCCAAAAAACAACCAATTAAATTAAGTTGCAAGAATGCAAAAGCGATAAAACTTACAGAGGCTTTAAATGTTTACTTAAGACTTTGCCTTTTGTAAAAACCGGCGATATTGACTGTGTGTGTGTGTGTGTGTAAATCGTCGTACGTTCGTGCCCGGTGCAGTAAAACACGTGCATCGATCTAAGTTACGTACGTTCCTCACGTGCCACTTTCTCAATCTATACTTTTAAATAAAAATTTTCGATGAGGTGCATTTGTAGCTATTACGTGTAGCATCATGAGCAAACTCTTAGAAAATCACTCCTACTCCTCATTTGGACAGAATTTTTACTTTCATGATTATAGCGAAAAGTCGTTTTCCTGCTCGGGGAACACATATGTACAGGGTGTTCGGCCACCCCTGGGAAAAATTTTAATGGGGGATTCTAGATGCCAAAATACGAAAATACAGACGAAAATCAAGAATACCAATTTGTTGATAGAGGCTACGTTAAAAAGTTATTAACAATTAAACTAAAAAATTTCAAATCGTTCTGGAAAAATTGTTATCGGTTGCGGGGGTCAATTACAATCATTTTTGGTGAATACACATACCTCCGAAATCTTACCCACTTTCGAGATAAAAATTCGAGAATGTGTGAAATTTGTTCGATGGAAAAGAAAAATTTCAAATCGTTTTGGAAAAATTATCTTCGGTTGCGGGGGTTACTTACAACCATTTTGGGTGAATCGTCATATCCCCCTAATCATGCGCATTTTCGAGAAAGAAATTCAGTACGGGCGGAACTTTAAACGTTAACAACTTTTTAATAAAGCCTCCATTAACAAATTGGTATTCTTGATTTTCGTCTTACTTTGGTCTCTAGAATCCCCTGGGAGAAATTGTAATGGGAGATTCTAGAGGTTAAAGTAGAACGAAAATCAAGAATACCAATTTGTTGATGGAGTAATACGATACTAAACAAAGTTATTGACGTTTAAAGTTCCGCTCTTACTTTCGAATTTTTTTCTCGAAAATGCGCAGGATTTCGTATGTGGTATGTCTATTCACCGAAAATAATTGTAATTGACCCCCGAAACCGAAAGTAATTTTGTTCAGAACGATTTGAAATTTTCTTTTTCTTTCGTCGAAAAATTTAGGCACTGCCTGTCGATTTTTCTTAAAAATTCCTTTCTGATTTTTATTCAGTTTGTAAAATAGTTGTTTAATAATACTCTTTGTGTAGGTACCCATGAGCTCTACTCGCGAAAAAAAAACGTTTCATTGGAATATATTCACTATTCACTATATCAGTAGGAGTTGCGGGGGCTGTTTGAAAATTTGACCAGTTATATGGGATTTTTCTCACTTTACGGGGTCAAGGAACAACTTTTCCAACATCTCTACATATTCTCCATTAAAATATGCGTTGTGTTGCTGTTTGAAACATTAAAATCGTTCGATCCGGCTGTCGACCAAAAAAAAAAAATGCTTGTTACTGACCCCTGCAACGAAAACTAATTCTTCCAAGACGATTCGAAATTCTTTTTTACTTGAATTTTTTTTGTCGAAACTGAGTAGGATTTCGGGGGTACGATTCTAACTGACCTCCGCGACCAACAATAATTTTTTCAGAACGATTTGAAATTTTTTTATTTAATGTTATTAATAACTACTTTTTAACGAAACCTCAGTCGAAAAATTGATATTCTTAATTTTCGTCTTATTTTGGCTTCTAGAATCTCCCATTAAAATTTTTCCCAGGTGTGGCCAAACACCCTGTATATATTAAATCAATATTAATGAAATTACACCTTGACCGAATTCATTTCAATCCCCACACTAATACATATATTGTGTGTATGTACCATAAATGGTCGAGAATGGAGTCACCTTTATATATACTGGTATTATTAGATGGTCGCAGGTCCTGCATAAATTTCAATTTACATAATTTTTGTTTTGAGTAAACTCATTTTACTTTTTTGTATATTATTACCTAATGCAACTCATATTTTCCAGCCATGCGATGTAGGAATATTTAGACGATTAAAAGTTGCATGGCGAAGGGTAGTGCAGGAACATAGACAAAGTACGTAGGTAGACTAAACCCATTACGAAGGTGAATTTCGCACCAATATATCATACCATATATAAATTCCATGAAGAAGGACTTTTAAATGCTTTTAAAGCTTGTGGTGGCCTATGACCGTTTAACTCAAATACAATTTACTAGACAAAACGTATTTCAGAAAGAAGAAAATAAATTAGAATTCATGTCGCCAGATGAAACTGACATCAATGACAGCAATATAGGTAGTTTTACATAGCATTCAAGAGCATATTCCAGATGATCTGAGAGGGGAACAATTTTCTTTTCTATATAGAAAATATTAAAATACAATCGGGACACAACTAAGACACAACACAAGACACAACTCGCAGAGAGAAAGCACTGCTGATGTTCAACGCAGTGCAGTTCATAGTAACAGTAAAACCAATACCAGTGTAGAAGACTAATTTAACAACGTTTCGCTAGAAGAAACTAATATATGATATACTGATCATTAATTAACTTTAATATTTCATGACAATGATGCTTTTACTTTTTTCTAATGGGAATTGTTTTGTTTCCGATGGTACTGAAATCAAACTACATTAATTCTACAACGTTACTTTACTTATTTTCTCGTAAAGACAAAGATTCTTCAGAATCTATTCTGGATAAACATTATCAACATTATCAAAAGATTGAAAAAACAACAAAGAAAAGAAAAGAAAAGAAAAGAAAAGAAATATAGAAAGAGTGTGTGCAATCAAAGTTACATCAAAGACATGAAAATAGGCTCAGCTTGAAAAAATAGAAGCAATTGATAACCAGGAAAAAGAAAAACAAAGAATGAAAGAAGAACGATTAGAAAAGAAAAAAACAAGCCGAGAAATTAAAAGAAGAAAAGCTATTGAAAAAAGAAAGAAAAACAGAAAAATGAAAAGGAAAAGGAGAAAGAAAAGCAAGACGAAGAGAAGGAGAAATGTAAAACTCAAACTAAAAATAAAAATAAAGTTAAGAACGTGAAAAGAAAATAGTAAATAATATTATTGTGTTGTTTTTACAGGGTGAATGTAGTAACTGAACCAGGTGGTTATGACTATGCAACATTTTTATTAGCATCTTTTTCAAACTCCACTTGGAACAACACTGTACGTATGTATGTATGGGATTATCAGGAACCGTGTTTGTTCGTTAATCGGCACACTCGTATTTATTTCGTTAAACACAGTCACACCTACTACGTACTTTTCTTCAATCTTTCTCTCTTCCGTGCTGTCTTTTCTCGCTTTCTGGGTTATTCACCCATCAGCTGTTCGGCCGTACGCTCGCCGCGTGTTGACGGCTTTTTCGGCGGTAACCGTCTTCGCTCGTGCAAGCTCGTGGACAGCGAACGATTCGCTGTACGGCCAAAAATTCGTGCGCGATTTAATAATTTTCAACTGCACGGTTCCCTACATACAGGGTGTTCGGCCATCCATGGGAAAAATTTTAATGGGGGATTCTAGAGGTAAAAATAAGACGAAAATCAAGAATACCAATTTGTTGATGGAGGCACTGTTAAAAAGTTATTAATGTTTAAAGTTCCGCTCGTACTGAATTTTTTTCTCGAAAATGCGCAAGATTTCGGGGGTATGTCTATACATAAAAAATGATTGTCACCGACCCTCGCAACTGAAAATAATTTTTCACAGAACGATTTGAAATCTTTTTTTTTCATCGAAAAATATAGGCACCCGATTAGATTTTCGGTAAGGAATTTTTTCCTCGAAAGTGCGTAGGATTTCGGGGGTATGTGTAATGACCAAAAATGATTGTAATTGACCCCTGCAACCGAAAATAATTTTTTTAGAAAAATTTTTGAAAAATTTCTTTTTCGCCGAAAAATATCAACACATACTCGAATTTTTTTCTCGAAACTGAGTAGGATTTCGAATATATGTCTATTCACTGAAAATGCTTGTAATTGACCTCCGCAGCCGAAAATAATTTTTCCGGAACGATTTGAAATTTTTGAATTTAATTGTTAATAACTTTTTAACGAAGCCTCCATCAACAAATTGGTATTCTTGATTTTCGTCTTAGTTTGGCCTCTAGAATCTCCTATTAAAATGTTTCTCAGGGCTGGCCGAACACCCTGTATACTACTATGTTGGTTTGTTCCGGTTTGAATCACGCAGTAATGTGGGCCCACAAAGAAGCAGTCAATTAAACCTGATTTCGATCAATATTTTAGAGGATAACACCGGTTAGGTCTGGGTCAGGTCTGGGTTATGCCCGCATCTGGCTCATGATTATGCCTTCTTCGCATACTTGTTGGCCAGATCCTGGGTTTTTTTCGGGTTTGAATCACGTAGTAATGTGGTACCACACAGTAACAGTCAATTAAACCTGGATTCGGCCAGTATTTTAGAGGATAACACCGGTTAGGTCTGGGTTAGGTCTGGGATATGCCCGCATCTGGCTCATGATTTTGCCTTCTTCGCATACTTGTTGGCCAGATCCTGGGTTTTTTTCGTGTTTGAATCACGTAGTAATGTGGTAACACACTGAAGCAGTCAATTAAACCTGGTTTCGATCAATATTTTAGAGGATCACACCGGTTAGGTCTGGGTTAGGTCTGGGTTATGCCCGCATCTGGCTCATGATTATGCCTTCTTCGCATACCTGTTGGCCAGATCCTGGGTTTCTTCTGGTTTGAATCACGTAGTAATGTGGTACCACACAGTAACAGTCAATTAAACCTGGATTCGGTCAGTATTTTAGAGGATAACACCGGTTAGGTCTGGGTTAGGTCTGGGATGTGCGCGCATCTGGCTTATACTTTCGCCTTTTTCGCATACTTGTTGGCCAGATCCTGGGTTTTTTTCGTGTTTGAATCACGTAGTAATGTGGTACCACACTGAAGCAGTCAATTAAACCTGGTTTCGATCAATATTTTAGAGGATAACACCGGTTAGGTCTGGGTTAGGTCTGGGTTATGCCCGCATCTGGCTCATGATTTTGCCTTCTTCGCATACTTGTTGGCCAGATCCTGGGTTTTTTTCGTGTTTGAATCACGTACTAATGTGGTAACACACTGAAGCAGTCAATTAAACCTGGTTTCGATCAATATTTTAGAGGATAACACCGGTTAGGTCTGGGTTAGGTCTGGGTTATGCCCGCATCTGGCTCATGATTATGCCTTCTTCGCATACTTGTTGGCCAGATCCTGGGTTTCTTCTGGTTTGAATCACGTAGTAATGTGGTAACACACTGAAGCAGTCAATCAAACCTGGTTTCGATCAATATTTTAGAGGATAACACCGGTTAGGTCTGGCTTAGGACTGGGTTATGCCCGCATCTGGCTCATGATTTTGCCTTTTTCGCAAACTTGTTGGCCAGATCTTGGGTTTTTTTCGTGTTTGAATCACGTAGTAATGTGGTAACACACTGAAGCAGTCAATTAAACCTGGTTTCGATCAATATTTTAGAGGATAACACCGGTTAGGTCTTGGTTAGGTCTGGGTTATACCAGCATCTGGCTCATGATTTTGCCTTCTTCGCATACGTGTTGGCCACGTGTTGACGATAAAACTGTAAGATAAAGGATGAATTAAGTTCCAAGTCCCTAAAATTTTCCAAATCATAGATTTAAAAATGATTTAGATATTTACATGATTTTAGTGTGGGTATTTATACAAGTATGTAAATCTCTATTTATGCATAACATGTTACCCCTAAATGGGCAAGTTAATGAATTATATACATGTTAATTGTATAATAATAACCCTTTGTTCCTCATAAAAATTCACAACTGAATTGCTATCATTCTAAAAAAATCCATCCCAAAATATATTATCAAAACTAGTAATAAATTATTTGAACAAGGTGATAACAGATTTGAAATATTTAATAAAATTTAAATACCAGATATTGATAGTATTAATAAAATATAATATTAATACTATTTTGACACTGTTATTTGATTTTAATATTAATTATAGATACTTTGATTATTGATTTATTAAAACATAAAGTTAATGAAGTCCCAGTAGATTATAAATATTTTAAAGAGCATGAATTAGCATAGAATTTCATAAAAAATTTGATGAGTGATAGAAGTAACTTGAATAATCTGAATTTTGTAGCTTTTACTATATCTTTGGATATGGAATCACAGATTCATTTTATTAATAAAAATAGAGATAGTACTGATGATTTACTCAGACTCGTTAAAGTATGTGGGCCAAGTGGGAAGAATATTAAGATAGATGGATAGATATTGGTAAAAGTATACTTCTTGTCCTTATATAGGAAATCTTTAATATTACAAATAAACTCTTTCTGTAAAATCTTGAACTTATCATTATAATTTATAGAATTAAAGTCAACGCATCTAATAATGAAAGTGAACTGAAGTATTTTATAGACTTGTCAAGAACGTTTTTTGGTATATTCCTAGCAAACGACCCGTTCAACGATCGGGATGAGTTATACGTAATTCGATTCGTCTAATTCAGTATATTATTTCATTAGTATATGCATTTCATTATCTGCGGAAATTCGGTATTTTTACAAAGTAACTAAGTATTTTAAATATATTCTGACAGGTTCACAGGTGGAAACAAGTGACTGTCGTTACCTGTGTTCAAAATGCCAGCTAGTAAAATGCTAATTTGTTAACAATAACATTTGTTGAATGAAATTTCTGCTATTTCTGCAAATATCTCATTGAATAAATCACCATCTTTCTATTATATATACATTTACTAAATACATAATGGCTCAGGTATCCAATGAAGTTACTCTTATTGGAAATATAAAATATTGATAGTATTATATGTTAGAAAAAAGTGGTGTCTTCAATTTAATTCATGTAAGCATCAGTAATGAGATCTTGAAAATTGACGCTGTGAT
Source organism: Colletes latitarsis (assembly GCF_051014445.1). Taxonomy (NCBI): domain Eukaryota; kingdom Metazoa; phylum Arthropoda; class Insecta; order Hymenoptera; family Colletidae; genus Colletes; species Colletes latitarsis. The sequence continues at coordinate 58,873 of NW_027488366.1, read as the reverse complement.
TAATTTTCAAATGGCCTCTGTGCCATTATTTCTACAACAAAATGTTGATTCATCAGTCTCTATCTACTCTACCCTTCCACAATTGCTGCGCAGTATTTTTATTTAATGTTAGTTATATAATATATCACGACATTGCTCATAATTATACGTTAGCATATATGGTAATTTTAAAACAATATCTGTAACTGAGTTTGTTTTTAGAAAACCACGTTCTTTGCTTTTCAAATATCTTTATATAATGCAATGGCTTTTAAAAACTAAGGGTATAAACATCTCACCGTAAACCGTAAATAGTTTACATTTTAAAGATCCAGAAACAGGCGCTCATACGAATAAAACAGAAACTACGTGGAAGCATAGTAAACACTTTTTGCCTGAATATTGTCGGTTAGTATTTGCAGTTCCACACGTTTTTTAATATGTTTTTCTAACATATAATACAAAATAATAAATATTATATTTTCTATTTTCAGCAAAAAAGATAATTTCATTGGGTACTTAAGCCATTACGTGTTTTATAAACCTTCCAAGCAAGGAAAGGATGATTTATTTAATCAGTTCTTAAAAGAAATTTCAGAAATTTCATTTGATGATGATTGATTCTGTAAAAAATCAAAATATACCAGACTTAGATGATAATGAAATTTAATAATAAAAACAAGTTAAGCCAACGTACTGCGTGCAATAGTAATTTACTATATATTGTAAACACTGTCAGCGGCGGGGAGACATTTTTTACTGTTGCTGCATGTACTGTCTACATACCTGGTTTTAATACTGTCCACCTGACCGACTCGTGGAAGTTCTATGCCTAAAAAAATGATTTTTATGCATCATACAAATTCTTCTACAAATTCCCATTTGACAATGTAGAATAGATCCAATTAGATAAATTATTTATAATTTTTAAAATGAACATAGCAACGATTTAATGTTAATCATTACATTACCAATCTTTCCAGATATTAGTTTAAAACCATCACCAACTTTAATATCAACCGGGTTTTGTAGATTTTTGGATTCATAAAAGTACTCATCTGTGTTTATTATGTGATCTGAGCAACCACTATCTAGTAGCCATTTAATATTTCTACTTCTTCTATTTTGCTACTTTTCATTACTTCAACCTTGAATGAATTGTAATTTCTACTGTCATCTAGACTCGAATTTCCAGCCACTTTTCTATCGTGTCTATTTTGTATATGTTTGAAAAGGTTGCCTTTTGTAATAATTATTAAAGTTTTCTGGGCAGTAACGTTGGATGTGCCCTGACTTATTACACTGACTTAACATACCGCTTCAGTAGTCGTTGCACTGCTATGCTGATTATCCTTTGAATTGAGATACTTGTTCTGATTGCGTTGTACGTGTCGAAACCTATGACCTCTAGGATTTTTAGTTAAATTTGAACTAAACGTGCGAGTGTAATTTCTGCTGTACTCAAAGTAGTAACTTTTACCGTTTCTCTTTTGATACTCTAACAGTAATTTAGATTTTACATACTCAACTGTTTTCTCCTTCGTTGGCAGTGCATCAATAATATCAACAATACGTGAGAAGTTAACGTTAATAACAGATAATTCAATTTATCCTCTTCATTCACAGTCTCACCAGTATTTTTGAGCCTATTTATATGCGTTTCAAATTCGTTAAAGAAGTCACTTGGATTTTCACCTTCTTTCATTTTTAATTCTAACAATCTTCTTTTACACAATAGCTTTACTGCACTGTTTTTAACTAGATAAATTTCGTCAAGCTTTGCAATCATATTTTTCGCAGTCGTTTCTGATATTATTAATTCTAACTGAGTGTTTGAAATACTGTTTACGATCTAACTTTTTGCTTTAATTTCCTTTTTTATTCCAATCTTCGACTCTTATTTCAGCCGGTCTTTCATCATGTAGAATAACCTCGTTACAGTCTTTCATTTCTAAAAATAAATTTAGCCTGAATTTCCAGTTCCATAAAATATTTGTAACATGAAATCGTCCTTTTTTTCACTTGCCATGCTTCAAACTTAGGTTATCTTCCTTTCACAACTAAATTTCTTTTCTTTACTGTTAACGAACAAACCACGGACCTCTGCTACCATGTTAAAATACTGTTTATATTATTTATTATAATGAATCTTGTTACAAAACAAACACACTTATTTTCCATTGTGAAAAGAAAACTTAAAAACTAAAAGAACATTCCTCGACGTGTGCTTCTCTCACAAACACACACACACACACTCCTAAACACTAAAGAAACTAACGAATTTTAAGTCATATTTCTAACAATAACAGTAACAGTTTATAAAAAAATAACGAATTTCCACAGATGCATAGAAATGCATATCAATAATGTACTGAATTAGGCGAATCGAATAATGTATAACTCACCCCGATCCGTGAACGGGCCTAGCGTTTGCTAGGAATGTTCCATAACTTTTCAACAAAGTCTAAAATTTTTCCCAAGGGTTTTTGAATACCTATACACTGTATAGATATCCTGTTTCCTTCAACCGAACGACACGTGTCCCTAAAAAATATATTTATAAAGTAAGTCGGTCAAGTAGGAAGAATATTCAGATATTTAAGAATATGAATGTATTGGTAAAAATATCCATTCCTCTTACCTTTATGTCCTGTGTATTGGATAATATAGATTTACATACTTTTACCGCTGAATTCGAAATTCTGAACTAAACATAGGTACAGGACTCGTCAAAACCGTTTTTCATTCTTTTTATAGTTTTATCTGTTTTCCAAAAAACAACCAATTAAATTAAGTTGCAAGAATGCAAAAGCGATAAAACTTACAGAGGCTTTAAATGTTTACTTAAGACTTTGCCTTTTGTAAAAACCGGCGATATTGACTGTGTGTGTGTGTGTGTGTAAATCGTCGTACGTTCGTGCCCGGTGCAGTAAAACACGTGCATCGATCTAAGTTACGTACGTTCCTCACGTGCCACTTTCTCAATCTATACTTTTAAATAAAAATTTTCGATGAGGTGCATTTGTAGCTATTACGTGTAGCATCATGAGCAAACTCTTAGAAAATCACTCCTACTCCTCATTTGGACAGAATTTTTACTTTCATGATTATAGCGAAAAGTCGTTTTCCTGCTCGGGGAACACATATGTACAGGGTGTTCGGCCACCCCTGGGAAAAATTTTAATGGGGGATTCTAGATGCCAAAATACGAAAATACAGACGAAAATCAAGAATACCAATTTGTTGATAGAGGCTACGTTAAAAAGTTATTAACAATTAAACTAAAAAATTTCAAATCGTTCTGGAAAAATTGTTATCGGTTGCGGGGGTCAATTACAATCATTTTTGGTGAATACACATACCTCCGAAATCTTACCCACTTTCGAGATAAAAATTCGAGAATGTGTGAAATTTGTTCGATGGAAAAGAAAAATTTCAAATCGTTTTGGAAAAATTATCTTCGGTTGCGGGGGTTACTTACAACCATTTTGGGTGAATCGTCATATCCCCCTAATCATGCGCATTTTCGAGAAAGAAATTCAGTACGGGCGGAACTTTAAACGTTAACAACTTTTTAATAAAGCCTCCATTAACAAATTGGTATTCTTGATTTTCGTCTTACTTTGGTCTCTAGAATCCCCTGGGAGAAATTGTAATGGGAGATTCTAGAGGTTAAAGTAGAACGAAAATCAAGAATACCAATTTGTTGATGGAGTAATACGATACTAAACAAAGTTATTGACGTTTAAAGTTCCGCTCTTACTTTCGAATTTTTTTCTCGAAAATGCGCAGGATTTCGTATGTGGTATGTCTATTCACCGAAAATAATTGTAATTGACCCCCGAAACCGAAAGTAATTTTGTTCAGAACGATTTGAAATTTTCTTTTTCTTTCGTCGAAAAATTTAGGCACTGCCTGTCGATTTTTCTTAAAAATTCCTTTCTGATTTTTATTCAGTTTGTAAAATAGTTGTTTAATAATACTCTTTGTGTAGGTACCCATGAGCTCTACTCGCGAAAAAAAAACGTTTCATTGGAATATATTCACTATTCACTATATCAGTAGGAGTTGCGGGGGCTGTTTGAAAATTTGACCAGTTATATGGGATTTTTCTCACTTTACGGGGTCAAGGAACAACTTTTCCAACATCTCTACATATTCTCCATTAAAATATGCGTTGTGTTGCTGTTTGAAACATTAAAATCGTTCGATCCGGCTGTCGACCAAAAAAAAAAAATGCTTGTTACTGACCCCTGCAACGAAAACTAATTCTTCCAAGACGATTCGAAATTCTTTTTTACTTGAATTTTTTTTGTCGAAACTGAGTAGGATTTCGGGGGTACGATTCTAACTGACCTCCGCGACCAACAATAATTTTTTCAGAACGATTTGAAATTTTTTTATTTAATGTTATTAATAACTACTTTTTAACGAAACCTCAGTCGAAAAATTGATATTCTTAATTTTCGTCTTATTTTGGCTTCTAGAATCTCCCATTAAAATTTTTCCCAGGTGTGGCCAAACACCCTGTATATATTAAATCAATATTAATGAAATTACACCTTGACCGAATTCATTTCAATCCCCACACTAATACATATATTGTGTGTATGTACCATAAATGGTCGAGAATGGAGTCACCTTTCCTATACTGGTATTATTAGATGGTCGCAGGTCCTGCATAAATTTCAATTTACATAATTTTTGTTTTGAGTAAACTCATTTTACTTTTTTGTATATTATTACCTAATGCAACTCATATTTTCCAGCCATGCGATGTAGGAATATTTAGACGATTAAAAGTTGCATGGCGAAGGGTAGTGCAGGAACATAGACAAAGTACGTAGGTAGACTAAACCCATTACGAAGGTGAATTTCGCACCAATATATCATACCATATATAAATTCCATGAAGAAGGACTTTTAAATGCTTTTAAAGCTTGTGGTGGCCTATGACCGTTTAACTCAAATACAATTTACTAGACAAAACGTATTTCAGAAAGAAGAAAATAAATTAGAATTCATGTCGCCAGATGAAACTGACATCAATGACAGCAATATAGGTAGTTTTACATAGCATTCAAGAGCATATTCCAGATGATCTGAGAGGGGAACAATTTTCTTTTCTATATAGAAAATATTAAAATACAATCGGGACACAACTAAGACACAACACAAGACACAACTCGCAGAGAGAAAGCACTGCTGATGTTCAACGCAGTGCAGTTCATAGTAACAGTAAAACCAATACCAGTGTAGAAGACTAATTTAACAACGTTTCGCTAGAAGAAACTAATATATGATATACTGATCATTAATTAACTTTAATATTTCATGACAATGATGCTTTTACTTTTTTCTAATGGGAATTGTTTTGTTTCCGATGGTACTGAAATCAAACTACATTAATTCTACAACGTTACTTTACTTATTTTCTCGTAAAGACAAAGATTCTTCAGAATCTATTCTGGATAAACATTATCAACATTATCAAAAGATTGAAAAAACAACAAAGAAAAGAAAAGAAAAGAAAAGAAAAGAAATATAGAAAGAGTGTGTGCAATCAAAGTTACATCAAAGACATGAAAATAGGCTCAGCTTGAAAAAATAGAAGCAATTGATAACCAGGAAAAAGAAAAACAAAGAATGAAAGAAGAACGATTAGAAAAGAAAAAAACAAGCCGAGAAATTAAAAGAAGAAAAGCTATTGAAAAAAGAAAGAAAAACAGAAAAATGAAAAGGAAAAGGAGAAAGAAAAGCAAGACGAAGAGAAGGAGAAATGTAAAACTCAAACTAAAAATAAAAATAAAGTTAAGAACGTGAAAAGAAAATAGTAAATAATATTATTGTGTTGTTTTTACAGGGTGAATGTAGTAACTGAACCAGGTGGTTATGACTATGCAACATTTTTATTAGCATCTTTTTCAAACTCCACTTGGAACAACACTGTACGTATGTATGTATGGGATTATCAGGAACCGTGTTTGTTCGTTAATCGGCACACTCGTATTTATTTCGTTAAACACAGTCACACCTACTACGTACTTTTCTTCAATCTTTCTCTCTTCCGTGCTGTCTTTTCTCGCTTTCTGGGTTATTCACCCATCAGCTGTTCGGCCGTACGCTCGCCGCGTGTTGACGGCTTTTTCGGCGGTAACCGTCTTCGCTCGTGCAAGCTCGTGGACAGCGAACGATTCGCTGTACGGCCAAAAATTCGTGCGCGATTTAATAATTTTCAACTGCACGGTTCCCTACATACAGGGTGTTCGGCCATCCATGGGAAAAATTTTAATGGGGGATTCTAGAGGTAAAAATAAGACGAAAATCAAGAATACCAATTTGTTGATGGAGGCACTGTTAAAAAGTTATTAATGTTTAAAGTTCCGCTCGTACTGAATTTTTTTCTCGAAAATGCGCAAGATTTCGGGGGTATGTCTATACATAAAAAATGATTGTCACCGACCCTCGCAACTGAAAATAATTTTTCACAGAACGATTTGAAATCTTTTTTTTTCATCGAAAAATATAGGCACCCGATTAGATTTTCGGTAAGAAATTTTTTCCTCGAAAGTGCGTAGGATTTCGGGGGTATGTGTAATGACCAAAAATGATTGTAATTGACCCCTGCAACCGAAAATAATTTTTTTAGAAAAATTTTTGAAAAATTTCTTTTTCGCCGAAAAATATCAACACATACTCGAATTTTTTTCTCGAAACTGAGTAGGATTTCGAATATATGTCTATTCACTGAAAATGCTTGTAATTGACCTCCGCAGCCGAAAATAATTTTTCCGGAACGATTTGAAATTTTTGAATTTAATTGTTAATAACTTTTTAACGAAGCCTCCATCAACAAATTGGTATTCTTGATTTTCGTCTTAGTTTGGCCTCTAGAATCTCCTATTAAAATGTTTCTCAGGGCTGGCCGAACACCCTGTATACTACTATGTTGGTTTGTTCCGGTTTGAATCACGCAGTAATGTGGGCCCACAAAGAAGCAGTCAATTAAACCTGATTTCGATCAATATTTTAGAGGATAACACCGGTTAGGTCTGGGTCAGGTCTGGGTTATGCCCGCATCTGGCTCATGATTATGCCTTCTTCGCATACTTGTTGGCCAGATCCTGGGTTTTTTTCGGGTTTGAATCACGTAGTAATGTGGTACCACACAGTAACAGTCAATTAAACCTGGATTCGGCCAGTACTTTAGAGGATAACACCGGTTAGGTCTGGGTTAGGTCTGGGATATGCCCGCATCTGGCTCATGATTTTGCCTTCTTCGCATACTTGTTGGCCAGATCCTGGGTTTTTTTCGTGTTTGAATCACGTAGTAATGTGGTAACACACTGAAGCAGTCAATTAAACCTGGTTTCGATCAATATTTTAGAGGATAACACCGGTTAGGTCTGGGTTAGGTCTGGGTTATGCCCGCATCTGGCTCATGATTATGCCTTCTTCGCATACCTGTTGGCCAGATCCTGGGTTTCTTCTGGTTTGAATTACGTAGTAATGTGGTACCACACAGTAACAGTCAATTAAACCTGGATTCGGTCAGTATTTTAGAGGATAACACCGGTTAGGTCTGGGTTAGGTCTGGGATGTGCGCGCATCTGGCTCATGATTATGCCTTCTTCGCATACTTGTTGGCCAGATCCTGGGTTTCTTCTGGTTTGAATCACGTAGTAATGTGGTAACACACTGAAGCAGTCAATCAAACCTGGTTTCGATCAATATTTTAGAGGATAACACCGGTTAGGTCTGGCTTAGGACTGGGTTATGCCCGCATCTGGCTCATGATTTTGCCTTTTTCGCAAACTTGTTGGCCAGATCTTGGGTTTTTTTCGTGTTTGAATCACGTAGTAATGTGGTAACACACTGAAGCAGTCAATTAAACCTGGTTTCGATCAATATTTTAGAGGATAACACCGGTTAGGTCTGGGTTAGGTCTGGGTTATGCCCGCATCTGGCTCATGATTATGCCTTCTTCGCATACTTGTTGGCCAGATCCTGGGTTTCTTCTGGTTTGAATCACGTAGTAATGTGGTAACACACTGAAGCAGTCAATCAAACCTGGTTTCGATCAATATTTTAGAGGATAACACCGGTTAGGTCTGGCTTAGGACTGGGTTATGCCCGCATCTGGCTCATGATTTTGCCTTTTTCGCAAACTTGTTGGCCAGATCTTGGGTTTTTTTCGTGTTTGAATCACGTAGTAATGTGGTAACACACTGAAGCAGTCAATTAAACCTGGTTTCGATCAATATTTTAGAGGATAACACCGGTTAGGTCTTGGTTAGGTCTGGGTTATACCAGCATCTGGCTCATGATTTTGCCTTCTTCGCATACGTGTTGGCCACGTGTTGACGATAAAACTGTAAGATAAAGGATGAATTAAGTTCCAAGTCCCTAAAATTTTCCAAATCATAGATTTAAAAATGATTTAGATATTTACATGATTTTAGTGTGGGTATTTATACAAGTATGTAAATCTCTATTTATGCATAACATGTTACCCCTAAATGGGCAAGTTAATGAATTATATACATGTTAATTGTATAATAATAACCCTTTGTTCCTCATAAAAATTCACAACTGAATTGCTATCATTCTAAAAAAATCCATCCCAAAATATATTATCAAAACTAGTAATAAATTATTTGAACAAGGTGATAACAGATTTGAAATATTTAATAAAATTTAAATACCAGATATTGATAGTATTAATAAAATATAATATTAATACTATTTTGACACTGTTATTTGATTTTAATATTAATTATAGATACTTTGATTATTGATTTATTAAAACATAAAGTTAATGAAGTCCCAGTAGATTATAAATATTTTAAAGAGCATGAATTAGCATAGAATTTCATAAAAAATTTGATGAGTGATAGAAGTAACTTGAATAATCTGAATTTTGTAGCTTTTACTATATCTTTGGATATGGAATCACAGATTCATTTTATTAATAAAAATAGAGATAGTACTGATGATTTACTCAGACTCGTTAAAGTATGTGGGCCAAGTGGGAAGAATATTAAGATAGATGGATAGATATTGGTAAAAGTATACTTCTTGTCCTTATATAGGAAATCTTTAATATTACAAATAAACTCTTTCTGTAAAATCTTGAACTTATCATTATAATTTATAGAATTAAAGTCAACGCATCTAATAATGAAAGTGAACTGAAGTATTTTATAGACTTGTCAAGAACGTTTTTTGGTATATTCCTAGCAAACGACCCGTTCAACGATCGGGATGAGTTATACGTAATTCGATTCGTCTAATTCAGTATATTATTTCATTAGTATATGCATTTCATTATCTGCGGAAATTCGGTATTTTTACAAAGTAACTAAGTATTTTAAATATATTCTGATAGGTTCACAGGTGGAAACAAGTGACTGTCGTTACCTGTGTTCAAAATGCCAGCTAGTAAAATGCTAATTTGTTAACAATAACATTTGTTGAATGAAATTTCTGCTATTTCTGCAAATATCTCATTGAATAAATCACCATCTTTCTATTATATATACATTTACTAAATACATAATGGCTCAGGTATCCAATGAAGTTACTCTTATTGGAAATATAAAATATTGATAGTATTATATGTTAGAAAAAAGTGGTGTCTTCAATTTAATTCATGTAAGCATCAGTAATGAGATCTTGAAAATTGACGCTGTGATTAATTTTCAAATGGCCTCTGTGCCATTATTTCTACAACAAAATGTTGATTCATCAGTCTCTATCTACTCTACCCTTCCACAATTGCTGCGCAGTATTTTTATTTAATGTTAGTTATATAATATATCACGACATTGCTCATAATTATACGTTAGCATATATGGTAATTTTAAAACAATATCTGTAACTGAGTTTGTTTTTAGAAAACCACGTTCTTTGCTTTTCAAATATCTTTATATAATGCAATGGCTTTTAAAAACTAAGGGTATAAACATCTCACCGTAAACCGTAAATAGTTTACATTTTAAAGATCCAGAAACAGGCGCTCATACGAATAAAACAGAAACTACGTGGAAGCATAGTAAACACTTTTTGCCTGAATATTGTCGGTTAGTATTTGCAGTTCCACACGTTTTTTAATATGTTTTTCTAACATATAATACAAAATAATAAATATTATATTTTCTATTTTCAGCAAAAAAGATAATTTCATTGGGTACTTAAGCCATTACGTGTTTTATAAACCTTCCAAGCAAGGAAAGGATGATTTATTTAATCAGTTCTTAAAAGAAATTTCAGAAATTTCATTTGATGATGATTGATTCTGTAAAAAATCAAAATATACCAGACTTAGATGATAATGAAATTTAATAATAAAAACAAGTTAAGCCAACGTACTGCGTGCAATAGTAATTTACTATATATTGTAAACACTGTCAGCGGCGGGGAGACATTTTTTACTGTTGCTGCATGTACTGTCTACATACCTGGTTTTAATACTGTCCACCTGACCGACTCGTGGAAGTTCTATGCCTAAAAAAATGATTTTTATGCATCATACAAATTCTTCTACAAATTCCCATTTGACAATGTAGAATAGATCCAATTAGATAAATTATTTATAATTTTTAAAATGAACATAGCAACGATTTAATGTTAATCATTACATTACCAATCTTTCCAGATATTAGTTTAAAACCATCACCAACTTTAATATCAACCGGGTTTTGTAGATTTTTGGATTCATAAAAGTACTCATCTGTGTTTATTATGTGATCTGAGCAACCACTATCTAGTAGCCATTTAATATTTCTACTTCTTCTATTTTGCTACTTTTCATTACTTCAACCTTGAATGAATTGTAATTTCTACTGTCATCTAGACTCGAATTTCCAGCCACTTTTCTATCGTGTCTATTTTGTATATGTTTGAAAAGGTTGCCTTTTGTAATAATTATTAAAGTTTTCTGGGCAGTAACGTTGGATGTGCCCTGACTTATTACACTGACTTAACATACCGCTTCAGTAGTCGTTGCACTGCTATGCTGATTATCCTTTGAATTGAGATACTTGTTCTGATTGCGTTGTACGTGTCGAAACCTATGACCTCTAGGATTTTTAGTTAAATTTGAACTAAACGTGCGAGTGTAATTTCTGCTGTACTCAAAGTAGTAACTTTTACCGTTTCTCTTTTGATACTCTAACAGTAATTTAGATTTTACATACTCAACTGTTTTCTCCTTCGTTGGCAGTGCATCAATAATATCAACAATACGTGAGAAGTTAACGTTAATAACAGATAATTCAATTTATCCTCTTCATTCACAGTCTCACCAGTATTTTTGAGCCTATTTATATGCGTTTCAAATTCGTTAAAGAAGTCACTTGGATTTTCACCTTCTTTCATTTTTAATTCTAACAATCTTCTTTTACACAATAGCTTTACTGCACTGTTTTTAACTAGATAAATTTCGTCAAGCTTTGCAATCATATTTTTCGCAGTCGTTTCTGATATTATTAATTCTAACTGAGTGTTTGAAATACTGTTTACGATCTAACTTTTTGCTTTAATTTCCTTTTTTATTCCAATCTTCGACTCTTATTTCAGCCGGTCTTTCATCATGTAGAATAACCTCGTTACAGTCTTTCATTTCTAAAAATAAATTTAGCCTGAATTTCCAGTTCCATAAAATATTTGTAACATGAAATCGTCCTTTTTTTCACTTGCCATGCTTCAAACTTAGGTTATCTTCCTTTCACAACTAAATTTCTTTTCTTTACTGTTAACGAACAAACCACGGACCTCTGCTACCATGTTAAAATACTGTTTATATTATTTATTATAATGAATCTTGTTACAAAACAAACACACTTATTTTCCATTGTGAAAAGAAAACTTAAAAACTAAAAGAACATTCCTCGACGTGTGCTTCTCTCACAAACACACACACACACACTCCTAAACACTAAAGAAACTAACGAATTTTAAGTCATATTTCTAACAATAACAGTAACAGTTTATAAAAAAATAACGAATTTCCACAGATGCATAGAAATGCATATCAATAATGTACTGAATTAGGCGAATCGAATAATGTATAACTCACCCCGATCCGTGAACGGGCCTAGCGTTTGCTAGGAATGTTCCATAACTTTTCAACAAAGTCTAAAATTTTTCCCAAGGGTTTTTGAATACCTATACACTGTATAGATATCCTGTTTCCTTCAACCGAACGACACGTGTCCCTAAAAAATATATTTATAAAGTAAGTCGGTCAAGTAGGAAGAATATTCAGATATTTAAGAATATGAATGTATTGGTAAAAATATCCATTCCTCTTACCTTTATGTCCTGTGTATTGGATAATATAGATTTACATACTTTTACCGCTGAATTCGAAATTCTGAACTAAACATAGGTACAGGACTCGTCAAAACCGTTTTTCATTCTTTTTATAGTTTTATCTGTTTTCCAAAAAACAACCAATTAAATTAAGTTGCAAGAATGCAAAAGCGATAAAACTTACAGAGGCTTTAAATGTTTACTTAAGACTTTGCCTTTTGTAAAAACCGGCGATATTGACTGTGTGTGTGTGTGTGTGTAAATCGTCGTACGTTCGTGCCCGGTGCAGTAAAACACGTGCATCGATCTAAGTTACGTACGTTCCTCACGTGCCACTTTCTCAATCTATACTTTTAAATAAAAATTTTCGATGAGGTGCATTTGTAGCTATTACGTGTAGCATCATGAGCAAACTCTTAGAAAATCACTCCTACTCCTCATTTGGACAGAATTTTTACTTTCATGATTATAGCGAAAAGTCGTTTTCCTGCTCGGGGAACACATATGTACAGGGTGTTCGGCCACCCCTGGGAAAAATTTTAATGGGGGATTCTAGATGCCAAAATACGAAAATACAGACGAAAATCAAGAATACCAATTTGTTGATAGAGGCTACGTTAAAAAGTTATTAACAATTAAACTAAAAAATTTCAAATCGTTCTGGAAAAATTGTTATCGGTTGCGGGGGTCAATTACAATCATTTTTGGTGAATACACATACCTCCGAAATCTTACCCACTTTCGAGATAAAAATTCGAGAATGTGTGAAATTTGTTCGATGGAAAAGAAAAATTTCAAATCGTTTTGGAAAAATTATCTTCGGTTGCGGGGGTTACTTACAACCATTTTGGGTGAATCGTCATATCCCCCTAATCATGCGCATTTTCGAGAAAGAAATTCAGTACGGGCGGAACTTTAAACGTTAACAACTTTTTAATAAAGCCTCCATTAACAAATTGGTATTCTTGATTTTCGTCTTACTTTGGTCTCTAGAATCCCCTGGGAGAAATTGTAATGGGAGATTCTAGAGGTTAAAGTAGAACGAAAATCAAGAATACCAATTTGTTGATGGAGTAATACGATACTAAACAAAGTTATTGACGTTTAAAGTTCCGCTCTTACTTTCGAATTTTTTTCTCGAAAATGCGCAGGATTTCGTATGTGGTATGTCTATTCACCGAAAATAATTGTAATTGACCCCCGAAACCGAAAGTAATTTTGTTCAGAACGATTTGAAATTTTCTTTTTCTTTCGTCGAAAAATTTAGGCACTGCCTGTCGATTTTTCTTAAAAATTCCTTTCTGATTTTTATTCAGTTTGTAAAATAGTTGTTTAATAATACTCTTTGTGTAGGTACCCATGAGCTCTACTCGCGAAAAAAAAACGTTTCATTGGAATATATTCACTATTCACTATATCAGTAGGAGTTGCGGGGGCTGTTTGAAAATTTGACCAGTTATATGGGATTTTTCTCACTTTACGGGGTCAAGGAACAACTTTTCCAACATCTCTACATATTCTCCATTAAAATATGCGTTGTGTTGCTGTTTGAAACATTAAAATCGTTCGATCCGGCTGTCGACCAAAAAAAAAAAATGCTTGTTACTGACCCCTGCAACGAAAACTAATTCTTCCAAGACGATTCGAAATTCTTTTTTACTTGAATTTTTTTTGTCGAAACTGAGTAGGATTTCGGGGGTACGATTCTAACTGACCTCCGCGACCAACAATAATTTTTTCAGAACGATTTGAAATTTTTTTATTTAATGTTATTAATAACTACTTTTTAACGAAACCTCAGTCGAAAAATTGATATTCTTAATTTTCGTCTTATTTTGGCTTCTAGAATCTCCCATTAAAATTTTTCCCAGGTGTGGCCAAACACCCTGTATATATTAAATCAATATTAATGAAATTACACCTTGACCGAATTCATTTCAATCCCCACACTAATACATATATTGTGTGTATGTACCATAAATGGTCGAGAATGGAGTCACCTTTCCTATACTGGTATTATTAGATGGTCGCAGGTCCTGCATAAATTTCAATTTACATAATTTTTGTTTTGAGTAAACTCATTTTACTTTTTTGTATATTATTACCTAATGCAACTCATATTTTCCAGCCATGCGATGTAGGAATATTTAGACGATTAAAAGTTGCATGGCGAAGGGTAGTGCAGGAACATAGACAAAGTACGTAGGTAGACTAAACCCATTACGAAGGTGAATTTCGCACCAATATATCATACCATATATAAATTCCATGAAGAAGGACTTTTAAATGCTTTTAAAGCTTGTGGTGGCCTATGACCGTTTAACTCAAATACAATTTACTAGACAAAACGTATTTCAGAAAGAAGAAAATAAATTAGAATTCATGTCGCCAGATGAAACTGACATCAATGACAGCAATATAGGTAGTTTTACATAGCATTCAAGAGCATATTCCAGATGATCTGAGAGGGGAACAATTTTCTTTTCTATATAGAAAATATTAAAATACAATCGGGACACAACTAAGACACAACACAAGACACAACTCGCAGAGAGAAAGCACTGCTGATGTTCAACGCAGTGCAGTTCATAGTAACAGTAAAACCAATACCAGTGTAGAAGACTAATTTAACAACGTTTCGCTAGAAGAAACTAATATATGATATACTGATCATTAATTAACTTTAATATTTCATGACAATGATGCTTTTACTTTTTTCTAATGGGAATTGTTTTGTTTCCGATGGTACTGAAATCAAACTACATTAATTCTACAACGTTACTTTACTTATTTTCTCGTAAAGACAAAGATTCTTCAGAATCTATTCTGGATAAACATTATCAACATTATCAAAAGATTGAAAAAACAACAAAGAAAAGAAAAGAAAAGAAAAGAAAAGAAATATAGAAAGAGTGTGTGCAATCAAAGTTACATCAAAGACATGAAAATAGGCTCAGCTTGAAAAAATAGAAGCAATTGATAACCAGGAAAAAGAAAAACAAAGAATGAAAGAAGAACGATTAGAAAAGAAAAAAACAAGCCGAGAAATTAAAAGAAGAAAAGCTATTGAAAAAAGAAAGAAAAACAGAAAAATGAAAAGGAAAAGGAGAAAGAAAAGCAAGACGAAGAGAAGGAGAAATGTAAAACTCAAACTAAAAATAAAAATAAAGTTAAGAACGTGAAAAGAAAATAGTAAATAATATTATTGTGTTGTTTTTACAGGGTGAATGTAGTAACTGAACCAGGTGGTTATGACTATGCAACATTTTTATTAGCATCTTTTTCAAACTCCACTTGGAACAACACTGTACGTATGTATGTATGGGATTATCAGGAACCGTGTTTGTTCGTTAATCGGCACACTCGTATTTATTTCGTTAAACACAGTCACACCTACTACGTACTTTTCTTCAATCTTTCTCTCTTCCGTGCTGTCTTTTCTCGCTTTCTGGGTTATTCACCCATCAGCTGTTCGGCCGTACGCTCGCCGCGTGTTGACGGCTTTTTCGGCGGTAACCGTCTTCGCTCGTGCAAGCTCGTGGACAGCGAACGATTCGCTGTACGGCCAAAAATTCGTGCGCGATTTAATAATTTTCAACTGCACGGTTCCCTACATACAGGGTGTTCGGCCATCCATGGGAAAAATTTTAATGGGGGATTCTAGAGGTAAAAATAAGACGAAAATCAAGAATACCAATTTGTTGATGGAGGCACTGTTAAAAAGTTATTAATGTTTAAAGTTCCGCTCGTACTGAATTTTTTTCTCGAAAATGCGCAAGATTTCGGGGGTATGTCTATACATAAAAAATGATTGTCACCGACCCTCGCAACTGAAAATAATTTTTCACAGAACGATTTGAAATCTTTTTTTTTCATCGAAAAATATAGGCACCCGATTAGATTTTCGGTAAGGAATTTTTTCCTCGAAAGTGCGTAGGATTTCGGGGGTATGTGTAATGACCAAAAATGATTGTAATTGACCCCTGCAACCGAAAATAATTTTTTTAGAAAAATTTTTGAAAAATTTCTTTTTCGCCGAAAAATATCAACACATACTCGAATTTTTTTCTCGAAACTGAGTAGGATTTCGAATATATGTCTATTCACTGAAAATGCTTGTAATTGACCTCCGCAGCCGAAAATAATTTTTCCGGAACGATTTGAAATTTTTGAATTTAATTGCTAATAACTTTTTAACGAAGCCTCCATCAACAAATTGGTATTCTTGATTTTCGTCTTAGTTTGGCCTCTAGAATCTCCTATTAAAATGTTTCTCAGGGCTGGCCGAACACCCTGTATACTACTATGTTGGTTTGTTCCGGTTTGAATCACGCAGTAATGTGGGCCCACAAAGAAGCAGTCAATTAAACCTGATTTCGATCAATATTTTAGAGGATAACACCGGTTAGGTCTGGGTCAGGTCTGGGTTATGCCCGCATCTGGCTCATGATTATGCCTTCTTCGCATACTTGTTGGCCAGATCCTGGGTTTTTTTCGGGTTTGAATCACGTAGTAATGTGGTACCACACAGTAACAGTCAATTAAACCTGGATTCGGCCAGTATTTTAGAGGATAACACCGGTTAGGTCTGGGTTAGGTCTGGGATATGCCCGCATCTGGCTCATGATTTTGCCTTCTTCGCATACTTGTTGGCCAGATCCTGGGTTTTTTTCGTGTTTGAATCACGTAGTAATGTGGTAACACACTGAAGCAGTCAATTAAACCTGGTTTCGATCAATATTTTAGAGGATCACACCGGTTAGGTCTGGGTTAGGTCTGGGTTATGCCCGCATCTGGCTCATGATTATGCCTTCTTCGCATACCTGTTGGCCAGATCCTGGGTTTCTTCTGGTTTGAATCACGTAGTAATGTGGTACCACACAGTAACAGTCAATTAAACCTGGATTCGGTCAGTATTTTAGAGGATAACACCGGTTAGGTCTGGGTTAGGTCTGGGATGTGCGCGCATCTGGCTCATGATTATGCCTTCTTCGCATACTTGTTGGCCAGATCCTGGGTTTCTTCTGGTTTGAATCACGTAGTAATGTGGTAACACACTGAAGCAGTCAATCAAACCTGGTTTCGATCAATATTTTAGAGGATAACACCGGTTAGGTCTGGCTTAGGACTGGGTTATGCCCGCATCTGGCTCATGATTTTGCCTTTTTCGCAAACTTGTTGGCCAGATCTTGGGTTTTTTTCGTGTTTGAATCACGTAGTAATGTGGTAACACACTGAAGCAGTCAATTAAACCTGGTTTCGATCAATATTTTAGAGGATAACACCGGTTAGGTCTGGGTTAGGTCTGGGTTAGGTCTGGGTTATGCCCGCATCTGGCTCATGATTATGCCTTCTTCGCATACTTGTTGGCCAGATCCTGGGTTTCTTCTGGTTTGAATCACGTAGTAATGTGGTAACACACTGAAGCAGTCAATCAAACCTGGTTTCGATCAATATTTTAGAGGATAACACCGGTTAGGTCTGGCTTAGGACTGGGTTATGCCCGCATCTGGCTCATGATTTTGCCTTTTTCGCAAACTTGTTGGCCAGATCTTGGGTTTTTTTCGTGTTTGAATCACGTAGTAATGTGGTAACACACTGAAGCAGTCAATTAAACCTGGTTTCGATCAATATTTTAGAGGATAACACCGGTTAGGTCTTGGTTAGGTCTGGGTTATACCAGCATCTGGCTCATGATTTTGCCTTCTTCGCATACGTGTTGGCCACGTGTTGACGATAAAACTGTAAGATAAAGGATGAATTAAGTTCCAAGTCCCTAAAATTTTCCAAATCATAGATTTAAAAATGATTTAGATATTTACATGATTTTAGTGTGGGTATTTATACAAGTATGTAAATCTCTATTTATGCATAACATGTTACCCCTAAATGGGCAAGTTAATGAATTATATACATGTTAATTGTATAATAATAACCCTTTGTTCCTCATAAAAATTCACAACTGAATTGCTATCATTCTAAAAAAATCCATCCCAAAATATATTATCAAAACTAGTAATAAATTATTTGAACAAGGTGATAACAGATTTGAAATATTTAATAAAATTTAAATACCAGATATTGATAGTATTAATAAAATATAATATTAATACTATTTTGACACTGTTATTTGATTTTAATATTAATTATAGATACTTTGATTATTGATTTATTAAAACATAAAGTTAATGAAGTCCCAGTAGATTATAAATATTTTAAAGAGCATGAATTAGCATAGAATTTCATAAAAAATTTGATGAGTGATAGAAGTAACTTGAATAATCTGAATTTTGTAGCTTTTACTATATCTTTGGATATGGAATCACAGATTCATTTTATTAATAAAAATAGAGATAGTACTGATGATTTACTCAGACTCGTTAAAGTATGTGGGCCAAGTGGGAAGAATATTAAGATAGATGGATAGATATTGGTAAAAGTATACTTCTTGTCCTTATATAGGAAATCTTTAATATTACAAATAAACTCTTTCTGTAAAATCTTGAACTTATCATTATAATTTATAGAATTAAAGTCAACGCATCTAATAATGAAAGTGAACTGAAGTATTTTATAGACTTGTCAAGAACGTTTTTTGGTATATTCCTAGCAAACGACCCGTTCAACGATCGGGATGAGTTATACGTAATTCGATTCGTCTAATTCAGTATATTATTTCATTAGTATATGCATTTCATTATCTGCGGAAATTCGGTATTTTTACAAAGTAACTAAGTATTTTAAATATATTCTGACAGGTTCACAGGTGGAAACAAGTGACTGTCGTTACCTGTGTTCAAAATGCCAGCTAGTAAAATGCTAATTTGTTAACAATAACATTTGTTGAATGAAATTTCTGCTATTTCTGCAAATATCTCATTGAATAAATCACCATCTTTCTATTATATATACATTTACTAAATACATAATGGCTCAGGTATCCAATGAAGTTACTCTTATTGGAAATATAAAATATTGATAGTATTATATGTTAGAAAAAAGTGGTGTCTTCAATTTAATTCATGTAAGCATCAGTAATGAGATCTTGAAAATTGACGCTGTGATTAATTTTCAAATGGCCTCTGTGCCATTATTTCTACAACAAAATGTTGATTCATCAGTCTCTATCTACTCTACCCTTCCACAATTGCTGCGCAGTATTTTTATTTAATGTTAGTTATATAATATATCACGACATTGCTCATAATTATACGTTAGCATATATGGTAATTTTAAAACAATATCTGTAACTGAGTTTGTTTTTAGAAAACCACGTTCTTTGCTTTTCAAATATCTTTATATAATGCAATGGCTTTTAAAAACTAAGGGTATAAACATCTCACCGTAAACCGTAAATAGTTTACATTTTAAAGATCCAGAAACAGGCGCTCATACGAATAAAACAGAAACTACGTGGAAGCATAGTAAACACTTTTTGCCTGAATATTGTCGGTTAGTATTTGCAGTTCCACACGTTTTTTAATATGTTTTTCTAACATATAATACAAAATAATAAATATTATATTTTCTATTTTCAGCAAAAAAGATAATTTCATTGGGTACTTAAGCCATTACGTGTTTTATAAACCTTCCAAGCAAGGAAAGGATGATTTATTTAATCAGTTCTTAAAAGAAATTTCAGAAATTTCATTTGATGATGATTGATTCTGTAAAAAATCAAAATATACCAGACTTAGATGATAATGAAATTTAATAATAAAAACAAGTTAAGCCAACGTACTGCGTGCAATAGTAATTTACTATATATTGTAAACACTGTCAGCGGCGGGGAGACATTTTTTACTGTTGCTGCATGTACTGTCTACATACCTGGTTTTAATACTGTCCACCTGACCGACTCGTGGAAGTTCTATGCCTAAAAAAATGATTTTTATGCATCATACAAATTCTTCTACAAATTCCCATTTGACAATGTAGAATAGATCCAATTAGATAAATTATTTATAATTTTTAAAATGAACATAGCAACGATTTAATGTTAATCATTACATTACCAATCTTTCCAGATATTAGTTTAAAACCATCACCAACTTTAATATCAACCGGGTTTTGTAGATTTTTGGATTCATAAAAGTACTCATCTGTGTTTATTATGTGATCTGAGCAACCACTATCTAGTAGCCATTTAATATTTCTACTTCTTCTATTTTGCTACTTTTCATTACTTCAACCTTGAATGAATTGTAATTTCTACTGTCATCTAGACTCGAATTTCCAGCCACTTTTCTATCGTGTCTATTTTGTATATGTTTGAAAAGGTTGCCTTTTGTAATAATTATTAAAGTTTTCTGGGCAGTAACGTTGGATGTGCCCTGACTTATTACACTGACTTAACATACCGCTTCAGTAGTCGTTGCACTGCTATGCTGATTATCCTTTGAATTGAGATACTTGTTCTGATTGCGTTGTACGTGTCGAAACCTATGACCTCTAGGATTTTTAGTTAAATTTGAACTAAACGTGCGAGTGTAATTTCTGCTGTACTCAAAGTAGTAACTTTTACCGTTTCTCTTTTGATACTCTAACAGTAATTTAGATTTTACATACTCAACTGTTTTCTCCTTCGTTGGCAGTGCATCAATAATATCAACAATACGTGAGAAGTTAACGTTAATAACAGATAATTCAATTTATCCTCTTCATTCACAGTCTCACCAGTATTTTTGAGCCTATTTATATGCGTTTCAAATTCGTTAAAGAAGTCACTTGGATTTTCACCTTCTTTCATTTTTAATTCTAACAATCTTCTTTTACACAATAGCTTTACTGCACTGTTTTTAACTAGATAAATTTCGTCAAGCTTTGCAATCATATTTTTCGCAGTCGTTTCTGATATTATTAATTCTAACTGAGTGTTTGAAATACTGTTTACGATCTAACTTTTTGCTTTAATTTCCTTTTTTATTCCAATCTTCGACTCTTATTTCAGCCGGTCTTTCATCATGTAGAATAACCTCGTTACAGTCTTTCATTTCTAAAAATAAATTTAGCCTGAATTTCCAGTTCCATAAAATATTTGTAACATGAAATCGTCCTTTTTTTCACTTGCCATGCTTCAAACTTAGGTTATCTTCCTTTCACAACTAAATTTCTTTTCTTTACTGTTAACGAACAAACCACGGACCTCTGCTACCATGTTAAAATACTGTTTATATTATTTATTATAATGAATCTTGTTACAAAACAAACACACTTATTTTCCATTGTGAAAAGAAAACTTAAAAACTAAAAGAACATTCCTCGACGTGTGCTTCTCTCACAAACACACACACACACACTCCTAAACACTAAAGAAACTAACGAATTTTAAGTCATATTTCTAACAATAACAGTAACAGTTTATAAAAAAATAACGAATTTCCACAGATGCATAGAAATGCATATCAATAATGTACTGAATTAGGCGAATCGAATAATGTATAACTCACCCCGATCCGTGAACGGGCCTAGCGTTTGCTAGGAATGTTCCATAACTTTTCAACAAAGTCTAAAATTTTTCCCAAGGGTTTTTGAATACCTATACACTGTATAGATATCCTGTTTCCTTCAACCGAACGACACGTGTCCCTAAAAAATATATTTATAAAGTAAGTCGGTCAAGTAGGAAGAATATTCAGATATTTAAGAATATGAATGTATTGGTAAAAATATCCATTCCTCTTACCTTTATGTCCTGTGTATTGGATAATATAGATTTACATACTTTTACCGCTGAATTCGAAATTCTGAACTAAACATAGGTACAGGACTCGTCAAAACCGTTTTTCATTCTTTTTATAGTTTTATCTGTTTTCCAAAAAACAACCAATTAAATTAAGTTGCAAGAATGCAAAAGCGATAAAACTTACAGAGGCTTTAAATGTTTACTTAAGACTTTGCCTTTTGTAAAAACCGGCGATATTGACTGTGTGTGTGTGTGTGTGTAAATCGTCGTACGTTCGTGCCCGGTGCAGTAAAACACGTGCATCGATCTAAGTTACGTACGTTCCTCACGTGCCACTTTCTCAATCTATACTTTTAAATAAAAATTTTCGATGAGGTGCATTTGTAGCTATTACGTGTAGCATCATGAGCAAACTCTTAGAAAATCACTCCTACTCCTCATTTGGACAGAATTTTTACTTTCATGATTATAGCGAAAAGTCGTTTTCCTGCTCGGGGAACACATATGTACAGGGTGTTCGGCCACCCCTGGGAAAAATTTTAATGGGGGATTCTAGATGCCAAAATACGAAAATACAGACGAAAATCAAGAATACCAATTTGTTGATAGAGGCTACGTTAAAAAGTTATTAACAATTAAACTAAAAAATTTCAAATCGTTCTGGAAAAATTGTTATCGGTTGCGGGGGTCAATTACAATCATTTTTGGTGAATACACATACCTCCGAAATCTTACCCACTTTCGAGATAAAAATTCGAGAATGTGTGAAATTTGTTCGATGGAAAAGAAAAATTTCAAATCGTTTTGGAAAAATTATCTTCGGTTGCGGGGGTTACTTACAACCATTTTGGGTGAATCGTCATATCCCCCTAATCATGCGCATTTTCGAGAAAGAAATTCAGTACGGGCGGAACTTTAAACGTTAACAACTTTTTAATAAAGCCTCCATTAACAAATTGGTATTCTTGATTTTCGTCTTACTTTGGTCTCTAGAATCCCCTGGGAGAAATTGTAATGGGAGATTCTAGAGGTTAAAGTAGAACGAAAATCAAGAATACCAATTTGTTGATGGAGTAATACGATACTAAACAAAGTTATTGACGTTTAAAGTTCCGCTCTTACTTTCGAATTTTTTTCTCGAAAATGCGCAGGATTTCGTATGTGGTATGTCTATTCACCGAAAATAATTGTAATTGACCCCCGAAACCGAAAGTAATTTTGTTCAGAACGATTTGAAATTTTCTTTTTCTTTCGTCGAAAAATTTAGGCACTGCCTGTCGATTTTTCTTAAAAATTCCTTTCTGATTTTTATTCAGTTTGTAAAATAGTTGTTTAATAATACTCTTTGTGTAGGTACCCATGAGCTCTACTCGCGAAAAAAAAACGTTTCATTGGAATATATTCACTATTCACTATATCAGTAGGAGTTGCGGGGGCTGTTTGAAAATTTGACCAGTTATATGGGATTTTTCTCACTTTACGGGGTCAAGGAACAACTTTTCCAACATCTCTACATATTCTCCATTAAAATATGCGTTGTGTTGCTGTTTGAAACATTAAAATCGTTCGATCCGGCTGTCGACCAAAAAAAAAAAATGCTTGTTACTGACCCCTGCAACGAAAACTAATTCTTCCAAGACGATTCGAAATTCTTTTTTACTTGAATTTTTTTTGTCGAAACTGAGTAGGATTTCGGGGGTACGATTCTAACTGACCTCCGCGACCAACAATAATTTTTTCAGAACGATTTGAAATTTTTTTATTTAATGTTATTAATAACTACTTTTTAACGAAACCTCAGTCGAAAAATTGATATTCTTAATTTTCGTCTTATTTTGGCTTCTAGAATCTCCCATTAAAATTTTTCCCAGGTGTGGCCAAACACCCTGTATATATTAAATCAATATTAATGAAATTACACCTTGACCGAATTCATTTCAATCCCCACACTAATACATATATTGTGTGTATGTACCATAAATGGTCGAGAATGGAGTCACCTTTCCTATACTGGTATTATTAGATGGTCGCAGGTCCTGCATAAATTTCAATTTACATAATTTTTGTTTTGAGTAAACTCATTTTACTTTTTTGTATATTATTACCTAATGCAACTCATATTTTCCAGCCATGCGATGTAGGAATATTTAGACGATTAAAAGTTGCATGGCGAAGGGTAGTGCAGGAACATAGACAAAGTACGTAGGTAGACTAAACCCATTACGAAGGTGAATTTCGCACCAATATATCATACCATATATAAATTCCATGAAGAAGGACTTTTAAATGCTTTTAAAGCTTGTGGTGGCCTATGACCGTTTAACTCAAATACAATTTACTAGACAAAACGTATTTCAGAAAGAAGAAAATAAATTAGAATTCATGTCGCCAGATGAAACTGACATCAATGACAGCAATATAGGTAGTTTTACATAGCATTCAAGAGCATATTCCAGATGATCTGAGAGGGGAACAATTTTCTTTTCTATATAGAAAATATTAAAATACAATCGGGACACAACTAAGACACAACACAAGACACAACTCGCAGAGAGAAAGCACTGCTGATGTTCAACGCAGTGCAGTTCATAGTAACAGTAAAACCAATACCAGTGTAGAAGACTAATTTAACAACGTTTCGCTAGAAGAAACTAATATATGATATACTGATCATTAATTAACTTTAATATTTCATGACAATGATGCTTTTACTTTTTTCTAATGGGAATTGTTTTGTTTCCGATGGTACCGAAATCAAACTACATTAATTCTACAACGTTACTTTACTTATTTTCTCGTAAAGACAAAGATTCTTCAGAATCTATTCTGGATAAACATTATCAACATTATCAAAAGATTGAAAAAACAACAAAGAAATGAAAAGAAAAGAAAAGAAATATAGAAAGAGTGTGTGCAATCAAAGTTACATCAAAGACATGAAAATAGGCTCAGCTTGAAAAAATAGAAGCAATTGATAACCAGGAAAAAGAAAAACAAAGAATGAAAGAAGAACGATTAGAAAAGAAAAAAACAAGCCGAGAAATTAAAAGAAGAAAAGCTATTGAAAAAAGAAAGAAAAACAGAAAAATGAAAAGGAAAAGGAGAAAGAAAAGCAAGACGAAGAGAAGGAGAAATGTAAAACTCAAACTAAAAATAAAAATAAAGTTAAGAACGTGAAAAGAAAATAATAAATAATATTATTGTGTTGTTTTTACAGGGTGAATGTAGTAACTGAACCAGGTGGTTATGACTATGCAACATTTTTATTAGCATCTTTTTCAAACTCCACTTGGAACAACACTGTACGTATGTATGTATGGGATTATCAGGAACCGTGTTTGTTCGTTAATCGGCACACTCGTATTTATTTCGTTAAACACAGTCACACCTACTACGTACTTTTCTTCAATCTTTCTCTCTTCCGTGCTGTCTTTTCTCGCTTTCTGGGTTATTCACCCATCAGCTGTTCGGCCGTACGCTCGCCGCGTGTTGACGGCTTTTTCGGCGGTAACCGTCTTCGCTCGTGCAAGCTCGTGGACAGCGAACGATTCGCTGTACGGCCAAAAATTCGTGCGCGATTTAATAATTTTCAACTGCACGGTTCCCTACATACAGGGTGTTCGGCCATCCATGGGAAAAATTTTAATGGGGGATTCTAGAGGTAAAAATAAGACGAAAATCAAGAATACCAATTTGTTGATGGAGGCACTGTTAAAAAGTTATTAATGTTTAAAGTTCCGCTCGTACTGAATTTTTTTCTCGAAAATGCGCAAGATTTCGGGGGTATGTCTATACATAAAAAATGATTGTCACCGACCCTCGCAACTGAAAATAATTTTTCACAGAACGATTTGAAATCTTTTTTTTTCATCGAAAAATATAGGCACCCGATTAGATTTTCGGTAAGGAATTTTTTCCTCGAAAGTGCGTAGGATTTCGGGGGTATGTGTAATGACCAAAAATGATTGTAATTGACCCCTGCAACCGAAAATAATTTTTTTAGAAAAATTTTTGAAAAATTTCTTTTTCGCCGAAAAATATCAACACATACTCGAATTTTTTTCTCGAAACTGAGTAGGATTTCGAATATATGTCTATTCACTGAAAATGCTTGTAATTGACCTCCGCAGCCGAAAATAATTTTTCCGGAACGATTTGAAATTTTTGAATTCAATTGCTAATAACTTTTTAACGAAGCCTCCATCAACAAATTGGTATTCTTGATTTTCGTCTTAGTTTGGCCTCTAGAATCTCCTATTAAAATGTTTCTCAGGGCTGGCCGAACACCCTGTATACTACTATGTTGGTTTGTTCCGGTTTGAATCACGCAGTAATGTGGGCCCACAAAGAAGCAGTCAATTAAACCTGATTTCGATCAATATTTTAGAGGATAACACCGGTTAGGTCTGGGTCAGGTCTGGGTTATGCCCGCATCTGGCTCATGATTATGCCTTCTTCGCATACTTGTTGGCCAGATCCTGGGTTTTTTTCGGGTTTGAATCACGTAGTAATGTGGTAC
This sequence comes from Colletes latitarsis, assembly GCF_051014445.1. NCBI lineage: Eukaryota > Metazoa > Arthropoda > Insecta > Hymenoptera > Colletidae > Colletes > Colletes latitarsis. The sequence continues at coordinate 32,375 of NW_027488366.1, read as the reverse complement.
CACACAGTAACAGTCAATTAAACCTGGATTCGGCCAGTATTTTAGAGGATAACACCGGTTAGGTCTGGGTTAGGTCTGGGATATGCCCGCATCTGGCTCATGATTTTGCCTTCTTCGCATACTTGTTGGCCAGATCCTGGGTTTTTTTCGTGTTTGAATCACGTAGTAATGTGGTAACACACTGAAGCAGTCAATTAAACCTGGTTTCGATCAATATTTTAGAGGATCACACCGGTTAGGTCTGGGTTAGGTCTGGGTTATGCCCGCATCTGGCTCATGATTATGCCTTCTTCGCATACCTGTTGGCCAGATCCTGGGTTTCTTCTGGTTTGAATCACGTAGTAATGTGGTACCACACAGTAACAGTCAATTAAACCTGGATTCGGTCAGTATTTTAGAGGATAACACCGGTTAGGTCTGGGTTAGGTCTGGGATGTGCGCGCATCTGGCTTATACTTTCGCCTTTTTCGCATACTTGTTGGCCAGATCCTGGGTTTTTTTCGTGTTTGAATCACGTAGTAATGTGGTACCACACTGAAGCAGTCAATTAAACCTGGTTTCGATCAATATTTTAGAGGATAACACCGGTTAGGTCTGGGTTAGGTCTGGGTTATGCCCGCATCTGGCTCATGATTTTGCCTTCTTCGCATACTTGTTGGCCAGATCCTGGGTTTTTTTCGTGTTTGAATCACGTACTAATGTGGTAACACACTGAAGCAGTCAATTAAACCTGGTTTCGATCAATATTTTAGAGGATAACACCGGTTAGGTCTGGGTTAGGTCTGGGTTATGCCCGCATCTGGCTCATGATTATGCCTTCTTCGCATACTTGTTGGCCAGATCCTGGGTTTCTTCTGGTTTGAATCACGTAGTAATGTGGTAACACACTGAAGCAGTCAATCAAACCTGGTTTCGATCAATATTTTAGAGGATAACACCGGTTAGGTCTGGCTTAGGACTGGGTTATGCCCGCATCTGGCTCATGATTTTGCCTTTTTCGCAAACTTGTTGGCCAGATCTTGGGTTTTTTTCGTGTTTGAATCACGTAGTAATGTGGTAACACACTGAAGCAGTCAATTAAACCTGGTTTCGATCAATATTTTAGAGGATAACACCGGTTAGGTCTTGGTTAGGTCTGGGTTATACCAGCATCTGGCTCATGATTTTGCCTTCTTCGCATACGTGTTGGCCACGTGTTGACGATAAAACTGTAAGATAAAGGATGAATTAAGTTCCAAGTCCCTAAAATTTTCCAAATCATAGATTTAAAAATGATTTAGATATTTACATGATTTTAGTGTGGGTATTTATACAAGTATGTAAATCTCTATTTATGCATAACATGTTACCCCTAAATGGGCAAGTTAATGAATTATATACATGTTAATTGTATAATAATAACCCTTTGTTCCTCATAAAAATTCACAACTGAATTGCTATCATTCTAAAAAAATCCATCCCAAAATATATTATCAAAACTAGTAATAAATTATTTGAACAAGGTGATAACAGATTTGAAATATTTAATAAAATTTAAATACCAGATATTGATAGTATTAATAAAATATAATATTAATACTATTTTGACACTGTTATTTGATTTTAATATTAATTATAGATACTTTGATTATTGATTTATTAAAACATAAAGTTAATGAAGTCCCAGTAGATTATAAATATTTTAAAGAGCATGAATTAGCATAGAATTTCATAAAAAATTTGATGAGTGATAGAAGTAACTTGAATAATCTGAATTTTGTAGCTTTTACTATATCTTTGGATATGGAATCACAGATTCATTTTATTAATAAAAATAGAGATAGTACTGATGATTTACTCAGACTCGTTAAAGTATGTGGGCCAAGTGGGAAGAATATTAAGATAGATGGATAGATATTGGTAAAAGTATACTTCTTGTCCTTATATAGGAAATCTTTAATATTACAAATAAACTCTTTCTGTAAAATCTTGAACTTATCATTATAATTTATAGAATTAAAGTCAACGCATCTAATAATGAAAGTGAACTGAAGTATTTTATAGACTTGTCAAGAACGTTTTTTGGTATATTCCTAGCAAACGACCCGTTCAACGATCGGGATGAGTTATACGTAATTCGATTCATCTAATTCAGTATATTATTTCATTAGTATATGCATTTCATTATCTGCGGAAATTCGGTATTTTTACAAAGTAACTAAGTATTTTAAATATATTCTGACAGGTTCACAGGTGGAAACAAGTGACTGTCGTTACCTGTGTTCAAAATGCCAGCTAGTAAAATGCTAATTTGTTAACAATAACATTTGTTGAATGAAATTTCTGCTATTTCTGCAAATATCTCATTGAATAAATCACCATCTTTCTATTATATATACATTTACTAAATACATAATGGCTCAGGTATCCAATGAAGTTACTCTTATTGGAAATATAAAATATTGATAGTATTATATGTTAGAAAAAAGTGGTGTCTTCAATTTAATTCATGTAAGCATCAGTAATGAGATCTTGAAAATTGACGCTGTGATTAATTTTCAAATGGCCTCTGTGCCATTATTTCTACAACAAAATGTTGATTCATCAGTCTCTATCTACTCTACCCTTCCACAATTGCTGCGCAGTATTTTTATTTAATGTTAGTTATATAATATATCACGACATTGCTCATAATTATACGTTAGCATATATGGTAATTTTAAAACAATATCTGTAACTGAGTTTGTTTTTAGAAAACCACGTTCTTTGCTTTTCAAATATCTTTATATAATGCAATGGCTTTTAAAAACTAAGGGTATAAACATCTCACCGTAAACCGTAAATAGTTTACATTTTAAAGATCCAGAAACAGGCGCTCATACGAATAAAACAGAAACTACGTGGAAGCATAGTAAACACTTTTTGCCTGAATATTGTCGGTTAGTATTTGCAGTTCCACACGTTTTTTAATATGTTTTTCTAACATATAATACAAAATAATAAATATTATATTTTCTATTTTCAGCAAAAAAGATAATTTCATTGGGTACTTAAGCCATTACGTGTTTTATAAACCTTCCAAGCAAGGAAAGGATGATTTATTTAATCAGTTCTTAAAAGAAATTTCAGAAATTTCATTTGATGATGATTGATTCTGTAAAAAATCAAAATATACCAGACTTAGATGATAATGAAATTTAATAATAAAAACAAGTTAAGCCAACGTACTGCGTGCAATAGTAATTTACTATATATTGTAAACACTGTCAGCGGCGGGGAGACATTTTTTACTGTTGCTGCATGTACTGTCTACATACCTGGTTTTAATACTGTCCACCTGACCGACTCGTGGAAGTTCTATGCCTAAAAAAATGATTTTTATGCATCATACAAATTCTTCTACAAATTCCCATTTGACAATGTAGAATAGATCCAATTAGATAAATTATTTATAATTTTTAAAATGAACATAGCAACGATTTAATGTTAATCATTACATTACCAATCTTTCCAGATATTAGTTTAAAACCATCACCAACTTTAATATCAACCGGGTTTTGTAGATTTTTGGATTCATAAAAGTACTCATCTGTGTTTATTATGTGATCTGAGCAACCACTATCTAGTAGCCATTTAATATTTCTACTTCTTCTATTTTGCTACTTTTCATTACTTCAACCTTGAATGAATTGTAATTTCTACTGTCATCTAGACTCGAATTTCCAGCCACTTTTCTATCGTGTCTATTTTGTATATGTTTGAAAAGGTTGCCTTTTGTAATAATTATTAAAGTTTTCTGGGCAGTAACGTTGGATGTGCCCTGACTTATTACACTGACTTAACATACCGCTTCAGTAGTCGTTGCACTGCTATGCTGATTATCCTTTGAATTGAGATACTTGTTCTGATTGCGTTGTACGTGTCGAAACCTATGACCTCTAGGATTTTTAGTTAAATTTGAACTAAACGTGCGAGTGTAATTTCTGCTGTACTCAAAGTAGTAACTTTTACCGTTTCTCTTTTGATACTCTAACAGTAATTTAGATTTTACATACTCAACTGTTTTCTCCTTCGTTGGCAGTGCATCAATAATATCAACAATACGTGAGAAGTTAACGTTAATAACAGATAATTCAATTTATCCTCTTCATTCACAGTCTCACCAGTATTTTTGAGCCTATTTATATGCGTTTCAAATTCGTTAAAGAAGTCACTTGGATTTTCACCTTCTTTCATTTTTAATTCTAACAATCTTCTTTTACACAATAGCTTTACTGCACTGTTTTTAACTAGATAAATTTCGTCAAGCTTTGCAATCATATTTTTCGCAGTCGTTTCTGATATTATTAATTCTAACTGAGTGTTTGAAATACTGTTTACGATGTAACTTTTTGCTTTAATTTCCTTTTTTATTCCAATCTTCGACTCTTATTTCAGCCGGTCTTTCATCATGTAGAATAACCTCGTTACAGTCTTTCATTTCTAAAAATAAATTTAGCCTGAATTTCCAGTTCCATAAAATATTTGTAACATGAAATCGTCCTTTTTTTCACTTGCCATGCTTCAAACTTAGGTTATCTTCCTTTCACAACTAAATTTCTTTTCTTTACTGTTAACGAACAAACCACGGACCTCTGCTACCATGTTAAAATACTGTTTATATTATTTATTATAATGAATCTTGTTACAAAACAAACACACTTATTTTCCATTGTGAAAAGAAAACTTAAAAACTAAAAGAACATTCCTCGACGTGTGCTTCTCTCACAAACACACACACACACTCCTAAACACTAAAGAAACTAACGAATTTTAAGTCATATTTCTAACAATAACAGTAACAGTTTATAAAAAAATAACGAATTTCCACAGATGCATAGAAATGCATATCCATAATGTACTGAATTAGGCGAATCGAATAATGTATAACTCACCCCGATCCGTGAACGGGCCTAGCGTTTGCTAGGAATGTTCCATAACTTTTCAACAAAGTCTAAAATTTTTCCCAAGGGTTTTTGAATACCTATACACTGTATAGATATCCTGTTTCCTTCAACCGAACGACACGTGTCCCTAAAAAATATATTTATAAAGTAAGTCGGTCAAGTAGGAAGAATATTCAGATATTTAAGAATATGAATGTATTGGTAAAAATATCCATTCCTCTTACCTTTATGTCCTGTGTATTGGATAATATAGATTTACATACTTTTACCGCTGAATTCGAAATTCTGAACTAAACATAGGTACAGGACTCGTCAAAACCGTTTTTCATTCTTTTTATAGTTTTATCTGTTTTCCAAAAAACAACCAATTAAATTAAGTTGCAAGAATGCAAAAGCGATAAAACTTACAGAGGCTTTAAATGTTTACTTAAGACTTTGCCTTTTGTAAAAACCGGCGATATTGACTGTGTGTGTGTGTGTGTGTAAATCGTCGTACGTTCGTGCCCGGTGCAGTAAAACACGTGCATCGATCTAAGTTACGTACGTTCCTCACGTGCCACTTTCTCAATCTATACTTTTAAATAAAAATTTTCGATGAGGTGCATTTGTAGCTATTACGTGTAGCATCATGAGCAAACTCTTAGAAAATCACTCCTACTCCTCATTTGGACAGAATTTTTACTTTCATGATTATAGCGAAAAGTCGTTTTCCTGCTCGGGGAACACATATGTACAGGGTGTTCGGCCACCCCTGGGAAAAATTTTAATGGGGGATTCTAGATGCCAAAATACGAAAATACAGACGAAAATCAAGAATACCAATTTGTTGATAGAGGCTACGTTAAAAAGTTATTAACAATTAAACTAAAAAATTTCAAATCGTTCTGGAAAAATTGTTATCGGTTGCGGGGGTCAATTACAATCATTTTTGGTGAATACACATACCTCCGAAATCTTACCCACTTTCGAGATAAAAATTCGAGAATGTGTGAAATTTGTTCGATGGAAAAGAAAAATTTCAAATCGTTTTGGAAAAATTATCTTCGGTTGCGGGGGTTACTTACAACCATTTTGGGTGAATCGTCATATCCCCCTAATCATGCGCATTTTCGAGAAAGAAATTCAGTACGGGCGGAACTTTAAACGTTAACAACTTTTTAATAAAGCCTCCATTAACAAATTGGTATTCTTGATTTTCGTCTTACTTTGGTCTCTAGAATCCCCTGGGAGAAATTGTAATGGGAGATTCTAGAGGTTAAAGTAGAACGAAAATCAAGAATACCAATTTGTTGATGGAGTAATACGATACTAAACAAAGTTATTGACGTTTAAAGTTCCGCTCTTACTTTCGAATTTTTTTCTCGAAAATGCGCAGGATTTCGTATGTGGTATGTCTATTCACCGAAAATAATTGTAATTGACCCCCGAAACCGAAAGTAATTTTGTTCAGAACGATTTGAAATTTTCTTTTTCTTTCGTCGAAAAATTTAGGCACTGCCTGTCGATTTTTCTTAAAAATTCCTTTCTGATTTTTATTCAGTTTGTAAAATAGTTGTTTAATAATACTCTTTGTGTAGGTACCCATGAGCTCTACTCGCGAAAAAAAAACGTTTCATTGGAATATATTCACTATTCACTATATCAGTAGGAGTTGCGGGGGCTGTTTGAAAATTTGACCAGTTATATGGGATTTTTCTCACTTTACGGGGTCAAGGAACAACTTTTCCAACATCTCTACATATTCTCCATTAAAATATGCGTTGTGTTGCTGTTTGAAACATTAAAATCGTTCGATCCGGCTGTCGACCAAAAAAAAAAAATGCTTGTTACTGACCCCTGCAACGAAAACTAATTCTTCCAAGACGATTCGAAATTCTTTTTTACTTGAATTTTTTTTGTCGAAACTGAGTAGGATTTCGGGGGTACGATTCTAACTGACCTCCGCGACCAACAATAATTTTTTCAGAACGATTTGAAATTTTTTTATTTAATGTTATTAATAACTACTTTTTAACGAAACCTCAGTCGAAAAATTGATATTCTTAATTTTCGTCTTATTTTGGCTTCTAGAATCTCCCATTAAAATTTTTCCCAGGTGTGGCCAAACACCCTGTATATATTAAATCAATATTAATGAAATTACACCTTGACCGAATTCATTTCAATCCCCACACTAATACATATATTGTGTGTATGTACCATAAATGGTCGAGAATGGAGTCACCTTTCCTATACTGGTATTATTAGATGGTCGCAGGTCCTGCATAAATTTCAATTTACATAATTTTTGTTTTGAGTAAACTCATTTTACTTTTTTGTATATTATTACCTAATGCAACTCATATTTTCCAGCCATGCGATGTAGGAATATTTAGACGATTAAAAGTTGCATGGCGAAGGGTAGTGCAGGAACATAGACAAAGTACGTAGGTAGACTAAACCCATTACGAAGGTGAATTTCGCACCAATATATCATACCATATATAAATTCCATGAAGAAGGACTTTTAAATGCTTTTAAAGCTTGTGGTGGCCTATGACCGTTTAACTCAAATACAATTTACTAGACAAAACGTATTTCAGAAAGAAGAAAATAAATTAGAATTCATGTCGCCAGATGAAACTGACATCAATGACAGCAATATAGGTAGTTTTACATAGCATTCAAGAGCATATTCCAGATGATCTGAGAGGGGAACAATTTTCTTTTCTATATAGAAAATATTAAAATACAATCGGGACACAACTAAGACACAACACAAGACACAACTCGCAGAGAGAAAGCACTGCTGATGTTCAACGCAGTGCAGTTCATAGTAACAGTAAAACCAATACCAGTGTAGAAGACTAATTTAACAACGTTTCGCTAGAAGAAACTAATATATGATATACTGATCATTAATTAACTTTAATATTTCATGACAATGATGCTTTTACTTTTTTCTAATGGGAATTGTTTTGTTTCCGATGGTACCGAAATCAAACTACATTAATTCTACAACGTTACTTTACTTATTTTCTCGTAAAGACAAAGATTCTTCAGAATCTATTCTGGATAAACATTATCAACATTATCAAAAGATTGAAAAAACAACAAAGAAATGAAAAGAAAAGAAAAGAAATATAGAAAGAGTGTGTGCAATCAAAGTTACATCAAAGACATGAAAATAGGCTCAGCTTGAAAAAATAGAAGCAATTGATAACCAGGAAAAAGAAAAACAAAGAATGAAAGAAGAACGATTAGAAAAGAAAAAAACAAGCCGAGAAATTAAAAGAAGAAAAGCTATTGAAAAAAGAAAGAAAAACAGAAAAATGAAAAGGAAAAGGAGAAAGAAAAGCAAGACGAAGAGAAGGAGAAATGTAAAACTCAAACTAAAAATAAAAATAAAGTTAAGAACGTGAAAAGAAAATAATAAATAATATTATTGTGTTGTTTTTACAGGGTGAATGTAGTAACTGAACCAGGTGGTTATGACTATGCAACATTTTTATTAGCATCTTTTTCAAACTCCACTTGGAACAACACTGTACGTATGTATGTATGGGATTATCAGGAACCGTGTTTGTTCGTTAATCGGCACACTCGTATTTATTTCGTTAAACACAGTCACACCTACTACGTACTTTTCTTCAATCTTTCTCTCTTCCGTGCTGTCTTTTCTCGCTTTCTGGGTTATTCACCCATCAGCTGTTCGGCCGTACGCTCGCCGCGTGTTGACGGCTTTTTCGGCGGTAACCGTCTTCGCTCGTGCAAGCTCGTGGACAGCGAACGATTCGCTGTACGGCCAAAAATTCGTGCGCGATTTAATAATTTTCAACTGCACGGTTCCCTACATACAGGGTGTTCGGCCATCCATGGGAAAAATTTTAATGGGGGATTCTAGAGGTAAAAATAAGACGAAAATCAAGAATACCAATTTGTTGATGGAGGCACTGTTAAAAAGTTATTAATGTTTAAAGTTCCGCTCGTACTGAATTTTTTTCTCGAAAATGCGCAAGATTTCGGGGGTATGTCTATACATAAAAAATGATTGTCACCGACCCTCGCAACTGAAAATAATTTTTCACAGAACGATTTGAAATCTTTTTTTTTCATCGAAAAATATAGGCACCCGATTAGATTTTCGGTAAGGAATTTTTTCCTCGAAAGTGCGTAGGATTTCGGGGGTATGTGTAATGACCAAAAATGATTGTAATTGACCCCTGCAACCGAAAATAATTTTTTTAGAAAAATTTTTGAAAAATTTCTTTTTCGCCGAAAAATATCAACACATACTCGAATTTTTTTCTCGAAACTGAGTAGGATTTCGAATATATGTCTATTCACTGAAAATGCTTGTAATTGACCTCCGCAGCCGAAAATAATTTTTCCGGAACGATTTGAAATTTTTGAATTTAATTGTTAATAACTTTTTAACGAAGCCTCCATCAACAAATTGGTATTCTTGATTTTCGTCTTAGTTTGGCCTCTAGAATCTCCTATTAAAATGTTTCTCAGGGCTGGCCGAACACCCTGTATACTACTATGTTGGTTTGTTCCGGTTTGAATCACGCAGTAATGTGGGCCCACAAAGAAGCAGTCAATTAAACCTGATTTCGATCAATATTTTAGAGGATAACACCGGTTAGGTCTGGGTCAGGTCTGGGTTATGCCCGCATCTGGCTCATGATTATGCCTTCTTCGCATACTTGTTGGCCAGATCCTGGGTTTTTTTCGGGTTTGAATCACGTAGTAATGTGGTACCACACAGTAACAGTCAATTAAACCTGGATTCGGCCAGTATTTTAGAGGATAACACCGGTTAGGTCTGGGTTAGGTCTGGGATATGCCCGCATCTGGCTCATGATTTTGCCTTCTTCGCATACTTGTTGGCCAGATCCTGGGTTTTTTTCGTGTTTGAATCACGTAGTAATGTGGTAACACACTGAAGCAGTCAATTAAACCTGGTTTCGATCAATATTTTAGAGGATAACACCGGTTAGGTCTGGGTTAGGTCTGGGTTATGCCCGCATCTGGCTCATGATTATGCCTTCTTCGCATACCTGTTGGCCAGATCCTGGGTTTCTTCTGGTTTGAATCACGTAGTAATGTGGTACCACACAGTAACAGTCAATTAAACCTGGATTCGGTCAGTATTTTAGAGGATAACACCGGTTAGGTCTGGGTTAGGTCTGGGATGTGCGCGCATCTGGCTTATACTTTCGCCTTTTTCGCATACTTGTTGGCCAGATCCTGGGTTTTTTTCGTGTTTGAATCACGTAGTAATGTGGTACCACACTGAAGCAGTCAATTAAACCTGGTTTCGATCAATATTTTAGAGGATAACACCGGTTAGGTCTGGGTTAGGTCTGGGTTAGGTCTGGGTTATGCCCGCATCTGGCTCATGATTATGCCTTCTTCGCATACTTGTTGGCCAGATCCTGGGTTTCTTCTGGTTTGAATCACGTAGTAATGTGGTAACACACTGAAGCAGTCAATCAAACCTGGTTTCGATCAATATTTTAGAGGATAACACCGGTTAGGTCTGGCTTAGGACTGGGTTATGCCCGCATCTGGCTCATGATTTTGCCTTTTTCGCAAACTTGTTGGCCAGATCTTGGGTTTTTTTCGTGTTTGAATCACGTAGTAATGTGGTAACACACTGAAGCAGTCAATTAAACCTGATTTCGATCAATATTTTAGAGGATAACACCGGTTAGGTCTGGGTCAGGTCTGGGTTATGCCCGCATCTGGCTCATGATTATGCCTTCTTCGCATACTTGTTGGCCAGATCCTGGGTTTTTTTCGGGTTTGAATCACGTAGTAATGTGGTACCACACAGTAACAGTCAATTAAACCTGGATTCGGCCAGTATTTTAGAGGATAACACCGGTTAGGTCTGGGTTAGGTCTGGGATATGCCCGCATCTGGCTCATGATTTTGCCTTCTTCGCATACTTGTTGGCCAGATCCTGGGGTTTTTTCGTGTTTGAATCACGTAGGAATGTGGTAACACACTGAAGCAGTCAATTAAACCTTGTTTCGATCAATATTTCAGAGGATAACACCGGTTAGGTCTGGGTTAGGTCTGGGTTATGCCCGCATCTGGCTCATGATTTTGCCTTCTTCGCATACTTGTTGGCCAGATCTTGGGTTTTTTTCGTGTTTGAATCACGTAGTAATGTGGTAACACACTGAAGCAGTCAATTAAACCTGGTTTCGATCAATATTTTAGAGGATAACACCGGTTAGGTCTGGGTTAGGTCTGGGTTATGCCCGCATCTGGCTCATGATTTTGCCTTCTTCGCATACTTGTTGGCCAGATCCTGGGGTTTTTTCGTGTTTGAATCACGTAGGAATGTGGTAACACACTGAAGCAGTCAATTAAACCTGGTTTCGATCAATATTTTAGAGGATAACAACGGTTAGGTCTGGGTTAGGTCTGGGTTATGCCCGCATCTGGCTCATGATTTTGCCTTCTTCGCATACTTGTTGGCCAGATCCTGGGTTTCTTTCGTGTTTTAATCACGTAGGAATGTGGTAACACACTGAAGCAGTCAATTAAACCTGGTTTCGATCAATATTTCAGAGGATAACACCGGTTAGGTCTGGCTTAGGTCTGAGATTTGCGCGCATCTGGCTTATACTTTCGCCTTTTTCGCAAACTTGTTGGCCAGATCCTGGGTTTTTTTCGTGTTTGAATCATGTAGTAATGTGGTAACACACTGAAGCAGTCAATTAAACCTGGTTTCGATCAATATTTTAGAGGATAACACCGGTTAGGTCTGGGTTAGGTCTGGGTTATGCCCGCATCTGGCTCATGATTATGCCTTCTTCGCATACTTGTTGGCCAGATCCTGGGTTTTTTTCGGGTTTGAATCACGTAGTAATGTGGTACCACACAGTAACAGTCAATTAAACCTGGATTCGGCCAGTATTTTAGAGGATAACACCGGTTAGGTCTGGGTTAGGTCTGGGATATGCCCGCATCTGGCTCATGATTTTGCCTTCTTCGCATACTTGTTGGCCAGATCTTGGGTTTTTTTCGTGTTTGAATCACGTAGTAATGTGGTAACACACTGAAGCAGTCAATTAAACCTGGTTTCGATCAATATTTTAGAGGATAACACCGGTTAGGTCTGGGTTAGGTCTGGGTTATGCCCGCATCTGGCTCATGATTTTGCCTTCTTCGCATACTTGTTGGCCAGATCCTGGGGTTTTTTCGTGTTTGAATCACGTAGGAATGTGGTAACACACTGAAGCAGTCAATTAAACCTGGTTTCGATCAATATTTCAGAGGATAACACCGGTTAGGTCTGGGTTAGGTCTGGGTTATGCCCGCATCTGGCTCATGATTTTGCCCTCTTCGCATACTTGTTGGCCAGATCCTGGGGTTTTTTCGTGTTTGAATCACGTAGGAATGTGGTAACACACTGAAGCAGTCAATTAAACCTGGTTTCGATCAATATTTTAGAGGATAACACCGGTTAGGTCTGGGTTAGGTCTGGGTTATGCCCGCATCTGGCTCATGATTTTGCCTTCTTCGCATACTTGTTGGCCAGATCCTGGGTTTCTTTCGTGTTTGAATCACGTAGGAATGTGGTAACACACTGAAGCAGTCAATTAAACCTGGTTTCGATCAATATTTCAGAGGATAACACCGGTTAGGTCTGGGTTAGGTCTGGGTTATGCCCGCATCTGGCTCATGATTTTGCCCTCTTCGCATACTTGTTGGCCAGATCCTGGGGTTTTTTCGTGTTTGAATCACGTAGGAATGTGGTAACACACTGAAGCAGTCAATTAAACCTGGTTTCGATCAATATTTTAGAGGATAACACCGGTTAGGTCTGGGTTAGGTCTGGGTTATGCCCGCATCTGGCTCATGATTATGCCTTCTTCGCATACTTGTTGGCCAGATCCTGGGTTTCTTCTGGTTTGAATCACGTAGTAATGTGGTAACACACTGAAGCAGTCAATCAAACCTGGTTTCGATCAATATTTTAGAGGATAACACCGGTTAGGTCTGGGTTAGGTCTGGGATATGCCCGCATCTGGCTCATGATTTTGCCTTCTTCGCATACTTGTTGGCCAGATCCTGGGTTTTTTTCGTGTTTGAATCACGTAGTAATGTGGTAACACACTGAAGCAGTCAATTAAACCTGGTTTCGATCAATATTTTAGAGGATAACACCGGTTAGGTCTGGGTTAGGTCTGGGTTATGCCCGCATCTGGCTCATGATTTTGCCTTCTTCGCATACTTGTTGGCCAGATCCTGGGGTTTTTTCGTGTTTGAATCACGTAGGAATGTGGTAACACACTGAAGCAGTCAATTAAACCTGGTTTCGATCAATATTTCAGAGGATAACACCGGTTAGGTCTTGGTTAGGTCTGGGTTATACCAGCATCTGGCTCATGATTTTGCCTTCTTCGCATACGTGTTGGCCACGTGTTGACGATAAAACTGTAAGATAAAGGATGAATTAAGTTCCAAGTCCCTAAAATTTTCCAAATCATAGATTTAAAAATGATTTAGATATTTACATGATTTTAGTGTGGGTATTTATACAAGTATGTAAATCTCTATTTATGCATAACATGTTACCCCTAAATGGGCAAGTTAATGAATTATATACATGTTAATTGTATAATAATAACCCTTTGTTCCTCATAAAAATTCACAACTGAATTGCTATCATTCTAAAAAAATCCATCCCAAAATATATTATCAAAACTAGTAATAAATTATTTGAACAAGGTGATAACAGATTTGAAATATTTAATAAAATTTAAATACCAGATATTGATAGTATTAATAAAATATAATATTAATACTATTTTGACACTGTTATTTGATTTTAATATTAATTATAGATACTTTGATTATTGATTTATTAAAACATAAAGTTAATGAAGTCCCAGTAGATTATAAATATTTTAAAGAGCATGAATTAGCATAGAATTTCATAAAAAATTTGATGAGTGATAGAAGTAACTTGAATAATCTGAATTTTGTAGCTTTTACTATATCTTTGGATATGGAATCACAGATTCATTTTATTAATAAAAATAGAGATAGTACTGATGATTTACTCAGACTCGTTAAAGTAAGTGGGCCAAGTGGGAAGAATATTAAGATAGATGGATAGATATTGGTAAAAGTATACTTCTTGTCCTTATATAGGAAATCTTTAATATTACAAATAAACTCTTTCTGTAAAATCTTGAACTTATCATTATAATTTATAGAATTAAAGTCAACGCATCTAATAATGAAAGTGAACTGAAGTATTTTATAGACTTGTCAAGAACGTTTTTTGGTATATTCCTAGCAAACGACCCGTTCAACGATCGGGATGAGTTATACGTAATTCGATTCGTCTAATTCAGTATATTATTTCATTAGTATATGCATTTCATTATCTGCGGAAATTCGGTATTTTTACAAAGTAACTAAGTATTTTAAATATATTCTGACAGGTTCACAGGTGGAAACAAGTGACTGTCGTTACCTGTGTTCAAAATGCCAGCTAGTAAAATGCTAATTTGTTAACAATAACATTTGTTGAATGAAATTTCTGCTATTTCTGCAAATATCTCATTGAATAAATCACCATCTTTCTATTATATATACATTTACTAAATACATAATGGCTCAGGTATCCAATGAAGTTACTCTTATTGGAAATATAAAATATTGATAGTATTATATGTTAGAAAAAAGTGGTGTCTTCAATTTAATTCATGTAAGCATCAGTAATGAGATCTTGAAAATTGACGCTGTGATTAATTTTCAAATGGCCTCTGTGCCATTATTTCTACAACAAAATGTTGATTCATCAGTCTCTATCTACTCTACCCTTCCACAATTGCTGCGCAGTATTTTTATTTAATGTTAGTTATATAATATATCACGACATTGCTCATAATTATACGTTAGCATATATGGTAATTTTAAAACAATATCTGTAACTGAGTTTGTTTTTAGAAAACCACGTTCTTTGCTTTTCAAATATCTTTATATAATGCAATGGCTTTTAAAAACTAAGGGTATAAACATCTCACCGTAAACCGTAAATAGTTTACATTTTAAAGATCCAGAAACAGGCGCTCATACGAATAAAACAGAAACTACGTGGAAGCATAGTAAACACTTTTTGCCTGAATATTGTCGGTTAGTATTTGCAGTTCCACACGTTTTTTAATATGTTTTTCTAACATATAATACAAAATAATAAATATTATATTTTCTATTTTCAGCAAAAAAGATAATTTCATTGGGTACTTAAGCCATTACGTGTTTTATAAACCTTCCAAGCAAGGAAAGGATGATTTATTTAATCAGTTCTTAAAAGAAATTTCAGAAATTTCATTTGATGATGATTGATTCTGTAAAAAATCAAAATATACCAGACTTAGATGATAATGAAATTTAATAATAAAAACAAGTTAAGCCAACGTACTGCGTGCAATAGTAATTTACTATATATTGTAAACACTGTCAGCGGCGGGGAGACATTTTTTACTGTTGCTGCATGTACTGTCTACATACCTGGTTTTAATACTGTCCACCTGACCGACTCGTGGAAGTTCTATGCCTAAAAAAATGATTTTTATGCATCATACAAATTCTTCTACAAATTCCCATTTGACAATGTAGAATAGATCCAATTAGATAAATTATTTATAATTTTTAAAATGAACATAGCAACGATTTAATGTTAATCATTACATTACCAATCTTTCCAGATATTAGTTTAAAACCATCACCAACTTTAATATCAACCGGGTTTTGTAGATTTTTGGATTCATAAAAGTACTCATCTGTGTTTATTATGTGATCTGAGCAACCACTATCTAGTAGCCATTTAATATTTCTACTTCTTCTATTTTGCTACTTTTCATTACTTCAACCTTGAATGAATTGTAATTTCTACTGTCATCTAGACTCGAATTTCCAGCCACTTTTCTATCGTGTCTATTTTGTATATGTTTGAAAAGGTTGCCTTTTGTAATAATTATTAAAGTTTTCTGGGCAGTAACGTTGGATGTGCCCTGACTTATTACACTGACTTAACATACCGCTTCAGTAGTCGTTGCACTGCTATGCTGATTATCCTTTGAATTGAGATACTTGTTCTGATTGCGTTGTACGTGTCGAAACCTATGACCTCTAGGATTTTTAGTTAAATTTGAACTAAACGTGCGAGTGTAATTTCTGCTGTACTCAAAGTAGTAACTTTTACCGTTTCTCTTTTGATACTCTAACAGTAATTTAGATTTTACATACTCAACTGTTTTCTCCTTCGTTGGCAGTGCATCAATAATATCAACAATACGTGAGAAGTTAACGTTAATAACAGATAATTCAATTTATCCTCTTCATTCACAGTCTCACCAGTATTTTTGAGCCTATTTATATGCGTTTCAAATTCGTTAAAGAAGTCACTTGGATTTTCACCTTCTTTCATTTTTAATTCTAACAATCTTCTTTTACACAATAGCTTTACTGCACTGTTTTTAACTAGATAAATTTCGTCAAGCTTTGCAATCATATTTTTCGCAGTCGTTTCTGATATTATTAATTCTAACTGAGTGTTTGAAATACTGTTTACGATGTAACTTTTTGCTTTAATTTCCTTTTTTATTCCAATCTTCGACTCTTATTTCAGCCGGTCTTTCATCATGTAGAATAACCTCGTTACAGTCTTTCATTTCTAAAAATAAATTTAGCCTGAATTTCCAGTTCCATAAAATATTTGTAACATGAAATCGTCCTTTTTTTCACTTGCCATGCTTCAAACTTAGGTTATCTTCCTTTCACAACTAAATTTCTTTTCTTTACTGTTAACGAACAAACCACGGACCTCTGCTACCATGTTAAAATACTGTTTATATTATTTATTATAATGAATCTTGTTACAAAACAAACACACTTATTTTCCATTGTGAAAAGAAAACTTAAAAACTAAAAGAACATTCCTCGACGTGTGCTTCTCTCACAAACACACACACACACTCCTAAACACTAAAGAAACTAACGAATTTTAAGTCATATTTCTAACAATAACAGTAACAGTTTATAAAAAAATAACGAATTTCCACAGATGCATAGAAATGCATATCCATAATGTACTGAATTAGGCGAATCGAATAATGTATAACTCACCCCGATCCGTGAACGGGCCTAGCGTTTGCTAGGAATGTTCCATAACTTTTCAACAAAGTCTAAAATTTTTCCCAAGGGTTTTTGAATACCTATACACTGTATAGATATCCTGTTTCCTTCAACCGAACGACACGTGTCCCTAAAAAATATATTTATAAAGTAAGTCGGTCAAGTAGGAAGAATATTCAGATATTTAAGAATATGAATGTATTGGTAAAAATATC
Source organism: Colletes latitarsis (assembly GCF_051014445.1). Classification (NCBI taxonomy): domain Eukaryota; kingdom Metazoa; phylum Arthropoda; class Insecta; order Hymenoptera; family Colletidae; genus Colletes; species Colletes latitarsis. The sequence goes on along the minus strand of NW_027488366.1, from coordinate 15,082 downwards.
CATTCCTCTTACCTTTATGTCCTGTGTATTGGATAATATAGATTTACATACTTTTACCGCTGAATTCGAAATTCTGAACTAAACATAGGTACAGGACTCGTCAAAACCGTTTTTCATTCTTTTTATAGTTTTATCTGTTTTCCAAAAAACAACCAATTAAATTAAGTTGCAAGAATGCAAAAGCGATAAAACTTACAGAGGCTTTAAATGTTTACTTAAGACTTTGCCTTTTGTAAAAACCGGCGATATTGACTGTGTGTGTGTGTGTGTGTAAATCGTCGTACGTTCGTGCCCGGTGCAGTAAAACACGTGCATCGATCTAAGTTACGTACGTTCCTCACGTGCCACTTTCTCAATCTATACTTTTAAATAAAAATTTTCGATGAGGTGCATTTGTAGCTATTACGTGTAGCAACATGTGCAAACTTTTAGAAAATCGCTCGTACGTCTCGTTTGGACAGAATTTTGACTTTCATGATTTTAGCGAGAAGTCGTTTTTCTGCTCGGTGAACACGGATCCTGCTAAATTTTCGACGTGCATTTGTAGCTATTACGTGTAGCAACATGTGCAAACTTTTAGAAAATCGCTCGTACGTCTCGTTTGGACAGAATTTTGAATTTCATGATTTTAGCGAGAAGTCGTTTTTCTGCTCGGTGAACACGGATCCTGCTAAATTTTCGACGTGCATTTGTAGCTATTACGTGTAGCAACATGTGCAAACTTTTAGAAAATCGCTCGTACGTCTCGTTTGGACAGAATTTTGACTTTCATGATTTTAGCGAGAAGTCGTTTTTCTGCTCGGTGAACACGGATCCTGCTAAATTTTCGACGTGCATTTGTAGCTATTACGTGTAGCAACATGTGCAAACTTTTAGAAAATCGCTCGTACGTCTCGTTTGGACAGAATTTTGACTTTCATGATTTTAGCGAGAAGTCGTTTTTCTGCTCGGTGAACACGGATCCTGCTAAATTTTCGACGTGCATTTGTAGCTATTACGTGTAGCAACATGTGCAAACTTTTAGAAAATCGCTCGTACGTCTCGTTTGGACAGAATTTTGACTTTCATGATTTTAGCGAGAAGTCGTTTTTCTGCTCGGTGAACACGGATCCTGCTAAATTTTCGACGTGCATTTGTAGCTATTACGTGTAGCAACATGTGCAAACTTTTAGAAAATCGCTCGTACGTCTCGTTTGGACAGAATTTTGACTTTCATGATTTTAGCGAGAAGTCGTTTTTCTGCTCGGTGAACACGGATCCTGCTAAATTTTCGACGTGCATTTGTAGCTATTACGTGTAGCAACATGTGCAAACTTTTAGAAAATCGCTCGTACGTCTCGTTTGGACAGAATTTTGACTTTCATGATTTTAGCGAGAAGTCGTTTTTCTGCTCGGTGAACACGGATCCTGCTAAATTTTCGACGTGCATTTGTAGCTATTACGTGTAGCAACATGTGCAAACTTTTAGAAAATCGCTCGTACGTCTCGTTTGGACAGAATTTTGACTTTCATGATTTTAGCGAGAAGTCGTTTTTCTGCTCGGTGAACACGGATCCTGCTAAATTTTCGACGTGCATTTGTAGCTATTACGTGTAGCAACATGTGCAAACTTTTAGAAAATCGCTCGTACGTCTCGTTTGGACAGAATTTTGACTTTCATGATTTTAGCGAGAAGTCGTTTTTCTGCTCGGTGAACACGGATCCTGCTAAATTTTCGACGTGCATTTGTAGCTATTACGTGTAGCAACATGTGCAAACTTTTAGAAAATCGCTCGTACGTCTCGTTTGGACAGAATTTTGACTTTCATGATTTTAGCGAGAAGTCGTTTTTCTGCTCGGTGAACACGGATCCTGCTAAATTTTCGACGTGCATTTGTAGCTATTACGTGTAGCAACATGTGCAAACTTTTAGAAAATCGCTCGTACGTCTCGTTTGGACAGAATTTTGACTTTCATGATTTTAGCGAGAAGTCGTTTTTCTGCTCGGTGAACACGGATCCTGCTAAATTTTCGACGTGCATTTGTAGCTATTACGTGTAGCAACATGTGCAAACTTTTAGAAAATCGCTCGTACGTCTCGTTTGGACAGAATTTTGACTTTCATAATTTTAGCGAGAAGTCGTTTTTCTGCTCGGTGAACACGGATCCTGCTAAATTTTCGACGTGCATTTGTAGCTATTACGTGTAGCAACATGTGCAAACTTTTAGAAAATCGCTCGTACGTCTCGTTTGGACAGAATTTTGACTTTCATTTTAGCGAGAAGTCGTTTTTCTGGTCGGTGAACACGGATCCTGCTAAATTTTCGACGTGCATTTGTAGCTATTACGTGTAGCAACATGTGCAAACTTTTAGAAAATCGCTCGTACGTCTCGTTTGGACAGAATTTTGACTTTCATGATTTTAGCGAGAAGTCGTTTTTCTGCTAGGTGAACACGGATCCTGCTAAATTTTCGACGTGCATTTGTAGCTATTACGTGTAGCAACATGTGCAAACATTTAGAAAATCGCTCGTACGTCTCGTTTGCACAGAATTTTGACTTTCATGATTTTTGCGAGAAGTCGTTTTTCTGCTCGGTGAACACGGATCCTGCTAAATTTTCGACGTGCATTTGTAGCTATTACGTGTAGCAACATGTGCAAACTTTTAGAAAATCGCTCGTACGTCTCGTTTGGACAGAATTTTGACTTTCATGATTTTAGCGAGAAGTCGTTTTTCTGCTCGGTGAACACGGATCCTGCTAAATTTTCGACGTGCATTTGTAGCTATTACGTGTAGCAACATGTGCAAACTTTTAGAAAATCGCTCGTACGTCTCGTTTGGACAGAATTTTGACTTTCATGATTTTAGCGAGAAGTCGTTTTTCTGCTCGGTGAACACGGATCCTGCTAAATTTTCGACGTGCATTTGTAGCTGTTACGTGTAGCAACATGTGCAAACTTTTAGAAAATCGCTCGTACGTCTCGTTTGGACAGAATTTTGACTTTCATGATTTTAGCGAGAAGTCGTTTTTCTGCTTGGTGAACACGGATCCTGCTAAATTTTCGACGTGCATTTGTAGCTATTACGTGTAGCAACATGTGCAAACTTTTAGAAAATCGCTCGTACGACTCGTTTCGACAGAATTTTGACTTTCATGATTTTAGCGAGAAGTCGTTTTTCTGCTCGGTGAACACGGATTCTGCTAAATTTTCGACGTGCATTTGTAGCTATTACGTGTAGCAACATGTGCAAACTTTTAGAAAATCGCTCGTACGTCTCGTTTGGACAGAATTTTGACTTTCATGATTTTAGCGAGAAGTCGTTTTTCTGGTCGGTGAACACGGATCCTGCTAAATTTTCGACGTGCATTTGTAGCTATTACGTGTAGCAACATGTGCAAACTTTTAGAAAATCGCTCGTACGTCTCGTTTGCACAGAATTTTGACTTTCATGATTTTAGCGAGAAGTCGTTTTTCTGCTCGGTGAACACGGATCCTGCTAAATTTTCGACGTGCATTTGTAGCTATTACGTGTAGCAACATGTGCAAACTTTTAGAAAATCGCTCGTACGTCTCGTTTGGACAGAATTTTGACTTTCATGATTTTAGCGAGAAGTCGTTTTTCTGCTCGGTGAACACGGATCCTGCTAAATTTTCGACGTGCATTTGTAGCTATTACGTGTAGCAACATGTGCAAACTTTTAGAAAATCGCTCGTACGTCTCGTTTGGACAGAATTTTGACTTTCATGATTTTAGCGAGAAGTCGTTTTTCTGCTCGGTGAACACGGATCCTGCTAAATTTTCGACGTGCATTTGTAGCTATTACGTGTAGCAACATGTGCAAACTTTTAGAAAATCGCTCGTACGTCTCGTTTGGACAGAATTTTGACTTTCATGATTTTAGCGAGAAGTCGTTTTTCTGCTTGGTGAACACGGATCCTGCTAAATTTTCGACGTGCATTTGTAGCTATTACGTGTAGCAACATGTGCAAACTTTTAGAAAATCGCTCGTACGACTCGTTTCGACAGAATTTTGACTTTCATGATTTTAGCGAGAAGTCGTTTTTCTGCTCGGTGAACACGGATCCTGCTAAATTTTCGACGTGCATTTGTAGCTATTACGTGTAGCAACATGTGCAAACTTTTAGAAAATCGCTCGTACGTCTGGTTTGGACAGAATTTTGACTTTCATGATTTTAGCGAGAAGTCGTTTTTCTGCTCGGTGAACACGGATCCTGCTAAATTTTCGACGTGCATTTGTAGCTATTACGTGTAGCAACATGTGCAAACTTTTAGAAAATCGCTCGTACGTCTCGTTTGCACAGAATTTTGACTTTCATGATTTTAGCGAGAAGTCGTTTTTCTGCTCGGTGAACACGGATCCTGCTAAATTTTCGACGTGCATTTGTAGCTATTACGTGTAGCAACATGTGCAAACTTTTAGAAAATCGCTCGTACGTCTCGTTTGGACAGAATTTTGACTTTCATGATTTTAGCGAGAAGTCGTTTTTCTGCTCGGTGAACACGGATCCTGCTAAATTTTCGACGTGCATTTGTAGCTATTACGTGTAGCAACATGTGCAAACTTTTAGAAAATCGCTCGTACGTCTCGTTTGGACAGAATTTTGACTTTCATGATTTTAGCGAGAAGAAGTTTTTCTGCTCGGTGAACACGGATCCTGCTAAATTTTCGACGTGCATTTGTAGCTATTACGTGTAGCAACATGTGCAAACTTTTAGAAAATCGCTCGTACGTCTCGTTTGGACAGAATTTTGCCTTTCATGATTTTAGCGAGAAGTCGTTTTTCTGCTCGGTGAACACGGATCCTGCTAAATTTTCGACGTGCATTTGTAGCTATTACGTGTAGCAACATGTGCAAACTTTTAGAAAATCGCTCGTACGTCTCGTTTGGACAGAATTTTGACTTTCATGATTTTAGCGAGAAGTCGTTTTTCTGCTCGGTGAACACGGATCCTGCTAAATTTTCGACGTGCATTTGTAGCTATTACGTGTAGCAACATGTGTAAACTTTTAGAAAATCGCTCGTACGTCTCGTTTGGACAGAATTTTGACTTTCATGATTATAGCGAGAAGTCGTTTTTCTGCTCGGTGAACACGGATCCTGCTAAATTTTCGACGTGCATTTGTAGCTATTACGTGTAGCAACATGTGCAAACTTTTAGAAAATCGCACGTACGTCTCGTTTGGACAGAATTTTGACTTTCATGATTTTAGCGAGAAGTCGTTTTTCTGCTCGGTGAACACGGATCCTGCTAAATTTTCGACGTGCATTTGTAGCTATTACGTGTAGCAACATGTGCAAACTTTTAGAAAATCGCTCGTACGTCTCGTTTGGACAGAATTTTGACTTTCATGATTTTAGCGAGAAGTCGTTTTTCTGGTCGGTGAACACGGATCCTGCTAAATTTTCGACGTGCATTTGTAGCTATTACGTGTAGCAACATGTGCAAACTTTTAGAAAATCGCTCGTACGTCTCGTTTGGACAGAATTTTGACTTTCATGATTTTAGCGAGAAGTCGTTTTTCTGCTAGGTGAACACGGATCCTGCTAAATTTTCGACGTGCATTTGTAGCTATTACGTGTAGCAACATGTGCAAACTTTTAGAAAATCGCTCGTACGTCTCGTTTGCACAGAATTTTGACTTTCATGATTTTAGCGAGAAGTCGTTTTTCTGCTCGGTGAACACGGATCCTGCTAAATTTTCGACGTGCATTTGTAGCTATTACGTGTAGCAACATGTGCAAACTTTTAGAAAATCGCTCGTACGTCTCGTTTGGACAGAATTTTGACTTTCATGATTTTAGCGAGAAGTCGTTTTTCTGCTCGGTGAACACGGATCCTGCTAAATTTTCGACATGCATTTGTAGCTATTACGTGTAGCAACATGTGCAAACTTTTAGAAAATCGCTCGTACGTCTCGTTTGGACAGAATTTTGACTTTCATGATTTTAGCGAGAAGTCGTTTTTCTGCTCGGTAAACACGGATCCTGCTAAATTTTCGACGTGCATTTGTAGCTATTACGTGTAGCAACATGTGCAAACTTGTAGAAAATCGCTCGTACGTCTCGTTTGGACAGAATTTTGACTTTCATGATTTTAGCGAGAAGTCGTTTTTCTGCTCTGTGAACACGGATCCTGCTAAATTTTCGACGTGCATTTGTAGCTATTACGTGTAGCAACATGTGCAAACTTTTAGAAAATCGCTCGTACGTCTCGTTTGGACAGAATTTTGACTTTCATGATTTTAGCGAGAAGTCGTTTTTCTGCTCGGTGAACACGGATCCTGCTAAATTTTCGACGTGCATTTGTAGCTATTACGTGTAGCAACATGTGCAAACTTTTAGAAAATCGCTCGTACGTCTCGTTTGGACAGAATTTTGTCTTTCATGATTTTAGCGAGAAGTCGTTTTTCTGCTCGGTGAACACGGATCCTGCTAAATTTTCGACGTGCATTTGTAGCTATTACGTGTAGCAACATGTGCAAACTTTTAGAAAATCGCTCGTACGTCTCGTTTGGACAGAATTTTGTCTTTCATGATTTTAGCGAGAAGTCGTTTTTCTGCTCGGTGAACACGGATCCTGCTAAATTTTCGACGTGCATTTGTAGCTATTACGTGTAGCAGCATGTGCAAACTTTTAGAAAATCACTCGTACGTCTCGTTTGGACAGAATTTTGACTTTCATGATTTTAGCGAGAAGTCGTTTTTCTGCTCGGTGAACACGGATCCTGCTAAATTTTCGACGTGCATTTGTAGCTATTACGTGTAGCAACATGTGCAAACTTTTAGAAAATCGCTCGTACGTCTCGTTTGGACAGAATTTTGACTTTCATGATTTTAGCGAGAAGTCGTTTTTCTGCACGGTGAACACGGATCCTGCTAAATTTTCGACGTGCATTTGTAGCTATTACGTGTAGCAACATGTGCAAACTTTTAGAAAATCGCTCGTACGTCTCGTTTGGACAGAATTTTGACTTTCATGATTTTAGCGAGAAGTCGTTTTTCTGCTCGGTGAACACGGATCCTGCTAAATTTTCGACGTGCATTTGTAGCTATTACGTGTAGCAACATGTGCAAACTTTTAGAAAATCGCTCGTACGTCTCGTTTGGACAGAATTTTGACTTTCATGATTTTAGCGAGAAGTCGTTTTTCTGCTCGGTGAACACGGATCCTGCTAAATTTTCGACGTGCATTTGTAGCTATTACGTGTAGCAACATGTGCAAACTTTTAGAAAATCGCTCGTACGTCTCGTTTGGACAGAATTTTGACTTTCATGATTTTAGCGAGAAGTCGTTTTTCTGCTCGGTGAACACGGATCCTGCTAAATTTTCGACGTGCATTTGTAGCTATTACGTGTAGCAACATGTGCAAACTTTTAGAAAATCGCTCGTACGTCTCGTTTGGACAGAATTTTGACTTTCATGATTTTAGCGAGAAGTCGTTTTTCTGCTCGGTGAACACGGATCCTGCTAAATTTTCGACGTGCATTTGTAGCTATTACGTGTAGCAACATGTGCAAACTTTTAGAAAATCGCTCGTACGTCTCGTTTGGACAGAATTTTGACTTTCATGATTTTAGCAAGAAGTCGTTTTTCTGCTCGGTGAACACGGATCCTGCTAAATTTTCGACGTGCATTTGTAGCTATTACGTGTAGCAACATGTGCAAACTTTTAGAAAATCGCTCGTACGTCTCGTTTGGACAGAATTTTGACTTTCATGATTTTAGCGAGAAGTCGTTTTTCTGCTCGGTGAACACGGATCCTGCTAAATTTTCGACGTGCATTTGTAGCTATTACGTGTAGCAACATGTGCAAACTTTTAGAAAATCGCTCGTACGTCTCGTTTGGACAGAATTTTGACTTTCATGATTTTAGCGAGAAGTCGTTTTTCTGCTCGGTGAACACGGATCCTGCTAAATTTTCGACGTGCATTTGTAGCTATTACGTGTAGCAACATGTGCAAACTTTTAGAAAATCGCTCGTACGTCTCGTTTGCACAGAATTTTGACTTTCATGATTTTAGCGAGAAGTCGTTTTTCTGCTCGGTGAACACGGATCCTGCTAAATTTTCGACGTGCATTTGTAGCTATTACGTGTAGCAACATGTGCAAACTTTTAGAAAATCGCTCGTACGTCTCGTTTGGACAGAATGTTGACTTTCATGATTTTAGCGAGAAGTCGTTTTTCTGCTCGGTGAACACGGATCCTGCTAAATTTTCGACGTGCATTTGTAGCTATTACGTGTAGCAACATGTGCAAACTTTTAGAAAATCGCTCGTACGTCTCGTTTGGACAGAATTTTGACTTTCATGATTTTAGCGAGAAGTCGTTTTTCTGCTCGGTGAACACGGATCCTGGTAAATTTTCGTCGTGCATTTGTCGCTATTACGTGTAGCAACATGTGCAAACTTTTAGAAAATCGCTCGTACGTCTCGTTTGGACAGAATTTTGACTTTCATGACTTTAGCGAGAAGTCGTTTTTCTGCTCGGTGAACACGGATCCTGCTAAATTTTCGACGTGCATTTGTAGCTATTACGTGTAGCAACATGTGCAAACTTTTAGAAAATCGCTCGTACGTCTCGTTTGGACAGAATTTTGACTTTCATGATTTTAGCGAGAAGTCGTTTTTCTGCTCGGTGAACACGGATCCTGCTAATTTTCGACGTGCATTTGTAGCTATTACGTGTAGCAACATGTGCAAACTTTTAGAAAATCGCTCGTACGTCTCGTTTGGACAGAATTTTGACATTCATGATTTTAGCGAGAAGTCGTTTTTCTGCTCGGTGAACACGGATCCTGCTAAATTTTCGACGTGCATTTGTAGCTATTACGTGTAGCAACATGTGCAAACTTTTAGAAAATCGCTCGTACGTCTCGTTTGGACAGAATTTTGACTTTCATGATTTTAGCGAGAAGTCGTTTTTCTGCTCGGTGAACACGGATCCTGCTAAATTTTCGACGTGCATTTGTAGCTATTACGTGTAGCAACATGTGCAAACTTTTAGAAAATCGCTCCTACGTCTCGTTTGGACAGAATTTTGACTTTCATGATTTTAGCGAGAAGTCGTTTTTCTGCTCGGTGAACACGGATCCTGCTAAATTTTCGACGTGCATTTGTAGCTATTACGTGTAGCAACATGTGCAAACTTTTAGAAAATCGCTCGTACGTCTCGTTTGGACAGAATTTTGACTTTCATGATTTTAGCGAGAAGTCGTTTTTCTGCTCGGTGAACACGGATCCTGCTAAATTTTCGACGTGCATTTGTAGCTATTACGTGTAGCAACATGTGCAATCTTTTAGAAAATCGCTCGTACGTCTCGTTTGGACAGAATTTTGACTTTCATGATTTTAGCGAGAAGTCGTTTTTCTGCTCGGTGAACACGGATCCTGCTAAATTTTCGACGTGCATTTGTAGCTATTACGTGTAGCAACATGTGCAAACTTTTAGAAAATCGCTCGTACGTCTCGTTTGGACAGAATTTTGACTTTCATGATTTTAGCGAGAAGTCGTTTTTCTGCTCGGTGAACACGGATCCTGCTAAATTTTCGACGTGCATTTGTAGCTATTACGTGTAGCAACATGTGCAAACTTTTAGAAAATCGCTCGTACGTCTCGTTTGGACAGAATTTTGACTTTCATGATTTTAGCGAGAAGTCGTTTTTCTGCTCGGTGAACACGGATCCTGCTAAATTTTCGACGTGCATTTGTAGTTATTACGTGTAGCAAAATGTGCAAACTTTTAGAAAATCGCTCGTACGTCTCGTTTGGACAGAATTTTGACTTTCATGATTTTAGCGAGAAGTCGTTTTTCTGCTCGGTGAACACGGATCCTGCTAAATTTTCGACGTGCATTTGTAGCTATTACGTGTAGCAACATGTGCAAACTTTTAGAAAATCGCTCCTACGTCTCGTTTGGACAGAATTTTGACTTTCATGATTTTAGCGAGAAGTCGTTTTTCTGCTCGGTGAACACGGATCCTGCTAAATTTTCGACGTGCATTTGTAGTTATTACGTGTAGCAAAATGTGCAAACTTTTAGAAAATCGCTCGTACGTCTCGTTTGGACAGAATTTTGACTTTCATGATTTTAGCGAGAAGTCGTTTTTCTGCTCGGTGAACACGGATCCTGCTAAATTTTCGACGTGCATTTGTAGCTATTACGTGTAGCAACATGTGCAATCTTTTAGAAAATCGCTCGTACGTCTCGTTTGGACAGAATTTTGACTTTCATGATTTTAGCGAGAAGTCGTTTTTCTGCTCGGTGAACACGGATCCTGCTAAATTTTCGACGTGCATTTGTAGCTATTACGTGTAGCAACATGTGCAAACTTTTAGAAAATCGCTCGTACGTCTCGTTTGGACAGAATTTTGACTTTCATGATTTTAGCGAGAAGTCGTTTTTCTGCTCGGTGAACACGGATCCTGCTAAATTTTCGACGTGCATTTGTAGCTATTACGTGTAGCAACATGTGCAAACTTTTAGAAAATCGCTCGTACGTCTCGTTTGGACAGAATTTTGACTTTCATGATTTTAGCGAGAAGTCGTTTTTCTGCTCGGTGAACACGGATCCTGCTAAATTTTCGACGTGCATTTGTAGCTATTACGTGTAGCAACATGTGCAAACTTTTAGAAAATCGCTCGTACGTCTCGTTTGGACAGAATTTTGACTTTCATGATTTTAGCGAGAAGTCGTTTTTCTGCTCTGTGAACACGGATCCTGCTAAATTTTCGACGTGCATTTGTAGCTATTACGTGTAGCAACATGTGCAAACTTTTAGAAAATCGCTCGTACGTCTCGTTTGGACAGAATTTTGACTTTCATGATTTTAGCGAGAAGTCGTTTTTCTGCTCGGTGAACACGGATCCTGCTAAATTTTCGACGTGCATTTGTAGCTATTACGTGTAGCAACATGTGCAAACTTTTAGAAAATCGCTCGTACGTCTCGTTTGGACAGAATTTTGTCTTTCATGATTTTAGCGAGAAGTCGTTTTTCTGCTCGGTGAACACGGATCCTGCTAAATTTTCGACGTGCATTTGTAGCTATTACGTGTAGCAACATGTGCAAACTTTTAGAAAATCGCTCGTACGTCTCGTTTGGACAGAATTTTGTCTTTCATGATTTTAGCGAGAAGTCGTTTTTCTGATCGGTGAACACGGATCCTGCTAAATTTTCGACGTGCATTTGTAGCTATTACGTGTAGCAGCATGTGCAAACTTTTAGAAAATCACTCGTACGTCTCGTTTGGACAGAATTTTGACTTTCATGATTTTAGCGAGAAGTCGTTTTTCTGCTCGGTGAACACGGATCCTGCTAAATTTTCGACGTGCATTTGTAGCTATTACGTGTAGCAACATGTGCAAACTTTTAGAAAATCGCTCGTACGTCTCGTTTGGACAGAATTTTGACTTTCATGATTTTAGCGAGAAGTCGTTTTTCTGCACGGTGAACACGGATCCTGCTAAATTTTCGACGTGCATTTGTAGCTATTACGTGTAGCAACATGTGCAAACTTTTAGAAAATCGCTCGTACGTCTCGTTTGGACAGAATTTTGACTTTCATGATTTTAGCGAGAAGTCGTTTTTCTGCTCGGTGAACACGGATCCTGCTAAATTTTCGACGTGCATTTGTAGCTATTACGTGTAGCAACATGTGCAAACTTTTAGAAAATCGCTCGTACGTCTCGTTTGGACAGAATTTTGACTTTCATGATTTTAGCGAGAAGTCGTTTTTCTGCTCGGTGAACACGGATCCTGCTAAATTTTCGACGTGCATTTGTAGCTATTACGTGTAGCAACATGTGCAAACTTTTAGAAAATCGCTCGTACGTCTCGTTTGGACAGAATTTTGACTTTCATGATTTTAGCGAGAAGTCGTTTTTCTGCTCGGTGAACACGGATCCTGCTAAATTTTCGACGTGCATTTGTAGCTATTACGTGTAGCAACATGTGCAAACTTTTAGAAAATCGCTCGTACGTCTCGTTTGGACAGAATTTTGACTTTCATGATTTTAGCGAGAAGTCGTTTTTCTGCTCGGTGAACACGGATCCTGCTAAATTTTCGACGTGCATTTGTAGCTATTACGTGTAGCAACATGTGCAAACTTTTAGAAAATCGCTCGTACGTCTCGTTTGGACAGAATTTTGACTTTCATGATTTTAGCGAGAAGTCGTTTTTCTGCTCGGTGAACACGGATCCTGCTAAATTTTCGACGTGCATTTGTAGCTATTACGTGTAGCAACATGTGCAAACTTTTAGAAAATCGCTCGTACGTCTCGTTTGGACAGAATTTTGACTTTCATGATTTTAGCGAGAAGTCGTTTTTCTGCTCGGTGAACACGGATCCTGCTAAATTTTCGACGTGCATTTGTAGCTATTACGTGTAGCAACATGTGCAAACTTTTAGAAAATCGCTCGTACGTCTCGTTTGGACAGAATTTTGACTTTCATGATTTTAGCGAGAAGTCGTTTTTCTGCTCGGTGAACACGGATCCTGCTAAATTTTCGACGTGCATTTGTAGCTATTACGTGTAGCAACATGTGCAAACTTTTAGAAAATCGCTCGTACGTCTCGTTTGGACAGAATTTTGACTTTCATGATTTTAGCGAGAAGTCGTTTTTCTGCTCGGTGAACACGGATCCTGCTAAATTTTCGACGTGCATTTGTAGCTATTACGTGTAGCAACATGTGCAAACTTTTAGAAAATCGCTCGTACGTCTCGTTTGGACAGAATTTTGACTTTCATGATTTTAGCGAGAAGTCGTTTTTCTGCTCGGTGAACACGGATCCTGCTAAATTTTCGACGTGCATTTGTAGCTATTACGTGTAGCAACATGTGCAAACTTTTAGAAAATCGCTCGTACGTCTCGTTTGGACAGAATTTTGACTTTCATGACTTTAGCGAGAAGTCGTTTTTCTGCTCGGTGAACACGGATCCTGCTAAATTTTCGACGTGCATTTGTAGCTATTACGTGTAGCAACATGTGCAAACTTTTAGAAAATCGCTCGTACGTCTCGTTTGGACAGAATTTTGACTTTCATGATTTTAGCGAGAAGTCGTTTTTCTGCTCGGTGAACACGGATCCTGCTAAATTTTCGACGTGCATTTGTAGCTATTACGTGTAGCAACATGTGCAAACTTTTAGAAAATCGCTCGTACGTCTCGTTTGGACAGAATTTTGACATTCATGATTTTAGCGAGAAGTCGTTTTTCTGCTCGGTGAACACGGATCCTGCTAAATTTTCGACGTGCATTTGTAGCTATTACGTGTAGCAACATGTGCAAACTTTTAGAAAATCGCTCGTACGTCTCGTTTGGACAGAATTTTGACTTTCATGATTTTAGCGAGAAGTCGTTTTTCTGCTCGGTGAACACGGATCCTGCTAAATTTTCGACGTGCATTTGTAGCTATTACGTGTAGCAACATGTGCAAACTTTTAGAAAATCGCTCGTACGTCTCGTTTGGACAGAATTTTGACTTTCATGATTTTAGCGAGAAGTCGTTTTTCTGCTCGGTGAACACGGATCCTGCTAAATTTTCGACGTGCATTTGTAGCTATTACGTGTAGCAACATGTGCAAACTTTTAGAAAATCGCTCGTACGTCTCGTTTGGACAGAATTTTGACTTTCATGATTTTAGCGAGAAGTCGTTTTTCTGCTCGGTGAACACGGATCCTGCTAAATTTTCGACGTGCATTTGTAGCTATTACGTGTAGCAACATGTGCAAACTTTTAGAAAATCGCTCGTACGTCTCGTTTGGACAGAATTTTGACTTTCATGATTTTAGCGAGAAGTCGTTTTTCTGCTCGGTGAACACGGATCCTGCTAAATTTTCGACGTGCATTTGTAGCTATTACGTGTAGCAACATGTGCAAACTTTTAGAAAATCGCTCGTACGTCTCGTTTGGACAGAATTTTGACTTTCATGATTTTAGCGAGAAGTCGTTTTTCTGCTCGGTGAACACGGATCCTGCTAAATTTTCGACGTGCATTTGTAGCTATTACGTGTAGCAACATGTGCAAACTTTTAGAAAATCGCTCGTACGTCTCGTTTGGACAGAATTTTGACTTTCATGATTTTAGCGAGAAGTCGTTTTTCTGCTCGGTGAACACGGATCCTGCTAAATTTTCGACGTGCATTTGTAGCTATTACGTGTAGCAACATGTGCAAACTTTTAGAAAATCGCTCGTACGTCTCGTTTGGACAGAATTTTGACTTTCATGATTTTAGCGAGAAGTCGTTTTTCTGCTCGGTGAACACGGATCCTGCTAAATTTTCGACGTGCATTTGTAGCTATTACGTGTAGCAACATGTGCAAACTTTTAGAAAATCGCTCGTACGTCTCGTTTGGACAGAATTTTGACTTTCATGATTTTAGCGAGAAGTCGTTTTTCTGCTCGGTGAACACGGATCCTGCTAAATTTTCGACGTGCATTTGTAGCTATTACGTGTAGCAACATGTGCAAACTTTTAGAAAATCGCTCGTACGTCTCGTTTGGACAGAATTTTGACTTTCATGATTTTAGCGAGAAGTCGTTTTTCTGCTCGGTGAACACGGATCCTGCTAAATTTTCGACGTGCATTTGTAGCTATTACGTGTAGCAACATGTGCAAACTTTTAGAAAATCGCTCGTACGTCTCGTTTGGACAGAATTTTGACTTTCATGATTTTAGCGAGAAGTCGTTTTTCTGCTCGGTGAACACGGATCCTGCTAAATTTTCGACGTGCATTTGTAGCTATTACGTGTAGCAACATGTGCAAACTTTTAGAAAATCGCTCGTACGTCTCGTTTGGACAGAATTTTGACTTTCATGATTTTAGCGAGAAGTCGTTTTTCTGCTCGGTGAACACGGATCCTGCTAAATTTTCGACGTGCATTTGTAGCTATTACGTGTAGCAACATGTGCAAACTTTTAGAAAATCGCTCGTACGTCTCGTTTGGACAGAATTTTGACTTTCATGATTTTAGCGAGAAGTCGTTTTTCTGCTCGGTGAACACGGATCCTGCTAAATTTTCGACGTGCATTTGTAGCTATTACGTGTAGCAACATGTGCAAACTTTTAGAA